>NW_015160285.1:15994-16132 GCF_001447785.1 Gekko japonicus | reverse complement strand
ATGCGTTGTTTTGTGAATTTAACAACCACTTCAGCTGGCAGATTATTTTTCTTTGTAAAGTTAGAGTAGGCTCTGTAGACCAGATCCATCTCTTCGCTTAACTTATCCGCTTCACTGCCAGTCAGTGGCGCCAAAGCA
>NW_015160285.1:13082-15570 GCF_001447785.1 Gekko japonicus | reverse complement strand
GTTTACTTTTTAAAAGTTCATGCCGCGCAGTTTGGGAATAAATCCCTCTACTTCGCTTTGAAATATTCCCCAAAAGGTAACTGTTCTGTTTCAATTTTTCACTCCTCCCCCTCTCTCTCAGTTAACAAAGTCTCGTTCTAATGGGGGGGGTTATTCACCCTTCTCCCATGCGCTCAATTGGAGGTGGGGGAAGAGAAATTATACGCTTACGTTATTCTTCGATCGTCAACTCAAAGTTTGCAGCCAGTATTTTTCTTTTGCATCTTATTGCTCCATCACTCCGCAAAGACCAGTGGCATTGCTAAATCCCATCAGGGCACAACGTGGCGGGGCCTTCGGGGCATGGGGAAAGCCTCAATTTCCAACTGTCAGGCCGAGAAAGAGGCAGCTCCCCGGTGTGCCCCCTGGTCCGGAGCCTTTTCACCAAGGCTCCTAGGGTCTCCGCTTGTGCGGAGTCTCCCCCCATCTGCGCGTGGACGGATCGCCTCCAGGAGCATCCCGAGAGAGCGACCGCCATGCGCTCCGCCGTAACCGGAAGTCTAGACATAGTTTATCTTGATTTCAGTAAGGGTTTTGATAACGTTCCACATAGTATCCTTGTTGACAAATTGGAAAGATGTGGTTTGGATCCTATGACTGTTAGGTGGATCTGTAACTGGATGACAGATCACACCCATAGAGTGCTTGTGAATGGTTTCTCATCCTCTTGGAGAGCAGTGACATGTTCAACATCTTTATCAACAATTTGGATGAAGGAATAGAGGAAATGCTTATTAAATTTGCAGATGATACTAAATTGGCAAGGGTAGCAAATATGGTAGAAGACAGAGTCAGGATACAGGATGACCTTGACAGGCTGGAAAACTGGGCTAAAACAAAAAAAGTGAATTTCAATGGGGATAAATGTACAGTTCTGCGTTTAGGTAGGAAAAATCAAATGCATAATTGTAGGTTGGGGGAGACTTGTCTTGGCAGTAGTATGTGCAAAAAAGATCTAGGGTCTTAGTAGACCATACACTGAACATGAGTAAGCAGTGTGATGTGGTTGCTAAAAAGGCAAATGCAATTTTGGGCTGTGTCCAGATCACGTGAAGTGATGGTACCACTTTACTCTACTCTGGTTAGACCTCACCTAGAGTATTGTGTTCAGTTTTGGGCACCACAATTTAAGAAATATATAAACAAGGTGGAACATGTCCAGAGGAGGGCAATGAAGATGGTGAGGGGTCTGGAGACCAAGTCCTATGAGGAAAGGTTGAAGGAGCTGGGTATGTTTAGTCTGGATAAGAGGTGACTGAGAGGTGATATGATAACCATCTTCAAGTATTTGAAGGGCCATCATATAGACGGTGGTATGGAGTTGTTTTCTGTTGTGCCAGAAGGTTGGACCAGAACCAACGGTTGAAATTAAATCAAAAGACTTTTCTGCTAAATTTTAGGAAGAACTTCCTGACAGAGTGGTTCCTCAGTGGAACAGGCTTCCTCTAGAGCTGGTGGGATCTCCTTCTTTAGGGGTTTTCAAACAGGCTAGATGGCCATCTGACAGCAATACTGATTCTGTGGACTTAGGGAGATCATGAGAGGGCAGGTAGGAAGGGTTGCCTCAGTGCTTAGTTCTTGTGGCCCTTTTTTACATGGCAAGGGAAATGCTGATCACCACTTTGGGGTCAGGAAGCAATTTTTTTCCAGGCCATTTTGGCTGGAGATCCTGGAGGTTTTTTGTCATCTTCTGGGCAGTGCAAGTGTGGAGGGGGAAGTATTTGTGAATTTCCTGTCTTGTGCAGGGGGTTGGACTAGATGACCCTGGAACTCCCTTCCATCTCCATGATTCTATGATTCTACTGGGGAAAGGCATCTATGTGGCAAACAGCAGGACTGGTTTTGTTCCCAGTGAGGGAATGCTGGCTTACTTTTTGCCCAGCAACACACTGAGCAGCGACAAACAAATTTTTATTGTTTTTATTTCAAACAATCCCAATCATAAAAAACCAACAATATTTCAAGGAATTAGAAAAGCTGGTGAGACAATTCATCTGGGAAGGCAAAAAGCCAAGAATTAAGCTGAAAGCATTACAAGACTTCAAAGAAAGAGGAGGATTTGTGCTACCTGACTGGCAGTTGTATCATAAAGCTGCAGCTCTTACATGGGTGAAGGAATGGATTACACTGGAAGATACGAGGCTGCTAAAGTTAGGACATGTTCTAAAATTAGGATGGCATGCTTTTGTTTGGTATCAAAAAAGTGGCAACCGCAAGTATTTCAAACAACACACATTGAGAGCAACATTAATAAAGACATGGGAAGAAGTTCAAAAGATGTACTATAATAAAACACCTAAATGGGTTTCACCATTAGAAGCATTTATAAATCCAATGACATTTACAAAGGAACAGATGTGGAGATATGAAAACTTGTTAGATAACCAAAACAAATAATTGCAGCAAGACAAATTAAAAGAAAAAAGTATTAACCTGAACTGGTGGGAAA
>NW_015160285.1:0-13069 GCF_001447785.1 Gekko japonicus | reverse complement strand
GAAAGAGTACAACTAGAATCTAGATACGTGAAAGATAAAACTATTGGATTGTATGATACACCAATAGAATTAGATAAAATTATGTGGTGCGCTGAAGGAGAATATATAAAATTATTTTATGTTATTATTAGATATGAAAATGCAAGACGAGGTTCTAAAAGAAGCAATGATTAAATGGGCACAAAATCTAGGCCATAATATACAACTAGAACAATGGTCCAAGGTATGGAAAGTAAATATAAAACTTACAAAAGCTACTTCATATAAAGAAAATATATATAAAAAGTTTTATAGATAGTACATGACACCTGAAAAATTAGCTAAATGGTATCCAATGTTAGCCAAACTGCTTTATCTACAACAGTTGGCAAATTTGCGGACGATCTTGTGTTTATTCTTGTGTTTATTAAATACGATACAAATATATGGGGAAAGGGCAGGACTAAAAATAAACTTTGGAAAGACAAAAATAATAACAAAAAATTGCAAACAGACTGAAATAGACAAAATTCAACAGATATCAAATATCAAAGTAGTAAAAAAAGTAAAATATTTAGGTATCAAAATTACAAATAAAAACATAAATCTCTACGACAACAACTACAAGGTATTATTAGAAGAAATTAGGAAGGATCTACAAAAATGGCACGACTTAAACATCTCATTTATGGGGAGAATAGCCACCATAAAAATGAATATCCTTCCGAGGTTTCTCTTCCTGGTACAATGCATACCCATCTTAAAAAATAATATTTTTTTTGATGAATTAGATCGAATGGTAAGAAGGTTCATTTGGCAAGCTAAAAGATCTCGAGTAAAATGGAAGCTTCTATGTGACAGAAAAGAAAGAGGTGGTTTAGGCATACCAGACTGGAGATTGTATTATCAAGCAACAGCTATGGGATGGATCCGGGATTGGATACTCCTAGAAGATTAAAGGATTTTACAACTGGAAGGACATGACCTATGCATGGGCTGGCATGCCTATGTATGGTATGATAAAGAGAAGATAATCCAAACTTCCATAATCACATTATAAGAGGGGCGTTGATCAAGAACTGGAGGACAATTAAAGAAAAATATTATAAGGAAATACCGTTCTGGGTATCACCATTAGAAGCCTTTATAATGCCAGCGTTGTTAACAAATGAAAAGAGAGTAACATATGAAACACTGCTAACCGAAGATAAAAACCTGAAAAAAATTGAGACTCTACAAGAAATGAACATAAACCTTACAAGTTGGGAAAGGACACAATTGCAGTCAAGATTTATTAAAGATAAAAAAACAAATTTCACAAAAACAAAGTCTGAGTTGGATAAGATCTGGTTATCATCTGCAGATAAGCAAATTCAAAAATTATATAATTTCTTACTGGGTGACAGTATGCAGGAGGTAGTAATTAAACCTTGTATGAAAGCCTGGGAGCAAAATATAGGCCACTCATTAAAAGATGAGGAATGGGGAAAAACGTGGAAATCGGCAAAAATAGTAAGAGCCACGTCATATAAAGAAAACATATTTAAAATGTTCTACAGGTGGCACTGGACCCCAGATAAACTATCCAAATGTTACAAAAATGTGTCAGATTCTTGTTGGAGATGTAAAAATAACATAGGAACTTTTTACCATACTTGGTGGAGATGTGAAAAAATATGCAGTTTTTGGAAAATGGTGAAAAAGTTGATAAAAGAAATAACAGATTTGCAACTTGTTCCAGAAACTTTCCTTCTAAATATAATATCAGATAGACTAAATAAAGACGATCACTGCGTTATTTTATATATTCTCACAGTAAGTAGAATCCTCGTAGCTAAAAAATGGAAAACAGATACAATGCCTAGAAGAGATGAGATAATCGAAAAGTTCCTTGAAATAGTGGAAATGGACAGATTAAACCAGATACTAGCAGGGAGAGATGATAATGCTTTTAAGAAAAGATGGATTAAGGTAAATAAATGGTTGGGAAAAAATGTATAATGTACACTCCAAAGAATGTAATATACACAAATGAACTTATTTTTTTGTTATGTATAATGAAAAATACATAAATAAAATCTTTTAAAAAAACAGTTGGCAAATTTTAATCTGGGTCTTGCCAGCTATACCAAGGTCCAGTCCACCCCAACGGTTTGCCAGTAAAAGAGTCGAGGCTGGTGGTTCCAACATAATCTGTCTTTTACTTAAGAATATAAAAATCACATACAAACAATACTGATGCACACACACATTCAAGCAAGTTCCTCAGACATACAGAATTAAAAGTAGTCACTTTAGTATTAACAGGTATGGTGATGGGGAAGATACTTATCTGTCCTGAAGCTTGTCTGTTCCAATGAAGAATGGATGAGAAGCAAAATAGTATTCTAGGGATTTTAACACACAGCTAGAACCAGCCAGCATGTGTGGACCTCCTGGCTGCAGACCAAGAGATCAAGTAGATTCAAGGGTTTTGGTACAGGAAGCTGGACATAAGAGGAGTTTAAAAGCAGACAGGGGGTGTTGGGGGGAAGGCAGCTAGCAAGGGCCAGGTGACTGGTCCTTACCTTTTATAGGTGAATCTTTGGGTGGGTGGCAACTGAGCCGACCTGTGGACCCACCTACCTATTAGTCCATCCCAAAATTAACCTTATTGGTTGCGTGTAGTGAGGGGTGGCAACCTAAAGGGTTGGGCCAATATTGTAACTTAAGATCCTAACTCAAGGGATGGCATCTGGGCAAGTGTGAAAGCTTGGCGTCAAGGAATCTCCTTGATGTGCAGATGAAGCTTGTCCATTCTCTGGTAATCAAAAGTACATCTGGCAGGAAATGCTCATTCAGATGTAAAGTAGAGATGTGGAATACGTGTCTTTTAGTTAAATAATATCTGGAGTGAGTCTGATTCATTTCACTCGGGATTTCTCTTCCTTTACACTAAGGTTAAAAGCAGTGTTCCCTCTAAGCTGAGTTGGTGTGAGCTAGCTCACAGTTTTTTAACCTCCAGCTCACACATTTTTGTCTTAGTTCAGGAAGGATGGCTCCAGAGCAAACTAATTTATGCAGTAGCCAAATCGCTCACTCACAACTTTAATGCCAGTAGCTCACAAAGTAGAATTTTTGCTCACAAGACTCCACAGCTTAGAGGGAGCATTGGTTAAAAGATCCCTTATCATTCAAAGTTAGCCTGGGAACTAACAGGTTAACACCACATTTATACATAGTTTCAGAGGGTAGCTGTGTTGATTTGTATTTAAACAGCTCGATTCGAATCCAAGTAGCACCTTAGAGGACCAACAAGATTTTTGGGGTATGACCTTTCAACAGTTAAAACTCCCTTTGTCAGGTACCAATCTGATGAAGTGAGCTTTGACTCTTGAAAGTTTATGCCTCAAAAATCTTGTTGGTCCCTAAGGTGCTACTGGACTCAAATCTAGCGTATTTATACATATTATGCACATTATTTATGCTTACAGTATAGATATAGATTGTTATACAGAGTTATTGATGAACACATGAAACTGAAAAACACATCATTTGGCTTGGATTCAGTGGACCATCTCTGTGGATGGAAGGATTTCCCTTGTGGGTATATGACTTTCTCAAAAAAAAAAAAAAAAAACCCCGCTCCAAATGTTCTCAGGAAGAGCATTTGGGGGGACATTTGGGGCTGCAGTGGGAAGGAGGGAGCTGAGAAAGTTGCATACCACAGGTAGAAAGTTGCATGTAACAGGTGGAAATTCATGTGAATACTCTGCTGAATCCATCCCATTTTGTATGGAAAACTGACACCAGGCAAAAGAAAACTGTGTCAAAATAAAGAATCAAAAGAGGAATTTAAAAGCAAAGGTAGCAAGAGGAGAAGTTCATTATTACAAATGGCCATTGTGAAGGATCACTGTGCTTTTCTCATTTGAGCGTTTCAGGGGAGTGCCATTCCCTTTGGCCCCATTGTTTACCTCTTTTTTCCTGCCTCTAAGTTTGTCAGTTCTGGCTTGGGACATTCCTGGATATCTGGGGTGGGGGGTGGCGGCTGTGCAGGGTGGAATCTGGGAGCTGAGGGAGCTCAGTGCAGATGTGATGCCATAGACAGTCTGCCCTCTGAAGCTGCCATTTCCTCCAGGGGAAGTGATCTCTGTAGTCTGGAGCTCAGCTGTAATTCTTGGAGGACTCCAGTCACATCAAGAGGATGGTAACTCAACTCTGCATCCAGGGAGGCGTGTGTCTGATGAAGTGGCTACAATGCACAAGTGCTAATGGGACAAGGCTGTTCCCAACACAGCCACCCTTCTCGATTTCCTTATTTGACTGTTTATGAGAAATAGGAGCAACAGGACAGGTATCCCTCTAAGTGCATTGTGGCTGGCCCTCTACGCCACACCACCAGGGCTGGCCTTGGTTCTATGGCTCCCTTGGGACAGTAGATTTGGGTGTGCCAGTGCAGGGAAGCACTGGGCATTTGGAGAAGAAAACATGGGATATGCCAGTATACTTTGTTAATCTCCATGATCTGCATGCAATTTAAGAGGGGGACCCTGAGAGCCCTTGAGATATATATATAAAAAGTGGGATGGTTATTTCATTTTAGAAATGCCTTTGGTAATAACCATCCTGTGCTATAGGTAGCATACCCATGACAGGTTTCTCCTCCCTTAAAATTATTATATTTAGTTCATTTAAATCCCACCGTTCTCCCCGATAGAAGCCCAAAGCAGCTTATGTGATTCTCCTGTCCTCCATTTTATCCTCACAATAACTCTGTGGAGTAAGTTAGGCAGAGACTGGCCCAAGGTCCCCCAGCAAGCTTCCATGGCAGAGTGGGGATTCGAACTTTCCCAGATTGTAGTCTAACACTCTAACCACTATGCCACACTGGTTCTACACATGGCACCTTTGATGAGTAACTACCTGACTTAGGGTGCGATCACACGCAGAATTAGCCGCGCCATAGGCATGAATGTCGGGCAGATTTAAAGGGCACAATCACATGAGAACATCTGCCAGGCATCCTACACCCGTCGGCAACCCATTTTGCTCTGCCGCAGAAGCAGAGTAAAAAAACACTAGGGAAAATCCAGGAGCAAACGGTTTGCTATGAGCCAAGGACGGACTTTCCCCTCTGTGATCATGCCAGCGCGCTCCCATGGCATCAGGATGGTCTCATCAGGCCATCCCGACTCCATGCCGTTGTTTTTTCCCCCGTTTCAGTGTGCGCATCATCGCACATTGCATAGGGAACACTTACTGCAGAGATGTGATTCATCGATCCCCCCCCCCGTTGAAGCACAATGGAAACACACAGCAAAAAAACCCAAAACACCCAATTCACCCGTGGTTGCGTCTGATCATGCAGTGGCGGGCTCCCCCCCGCAGGTCCCAGGGACTGTGTGATCGCGCAACTGTGGGTCAAATTGGAACGGAGCAAATAGCCTCGCTTCCCCCCGCGTTATCTTGCACGTGTGACTGCAGCCTTAGTAAGTGGCAATGGCCCTTGCATGGTTACTACTGAAGATAACAGGCTGTCAGTTGTAGCACTAAACAGCAGGGGAATTCTCACTCTTAAGAATGAAGGGCCTAGAATACAAAGGAGGGGGGGGTGACATTTGACCACTTCTCTCCTCACTACTACCATCTCTGACAGCATCAGAGCCCCAAATCTTTCTCTCCATTCTGGCATAGCAGTCCAGTCCTATCAGAGCCCAGCTAAAGGACTTAAAGGAAGTTGTATAAGATGCTTTTGTCAACACTCATTCCCACAAAGGCCATTTCCTGCTTCCTTTCTTACTGTAAGTTGGCATGAGAGTTGCTGAATCATGGGAGGAGAGTCTCATTTGTACTGGAGGAATGACATCTGTTCTTTCCCCTTCAGACTTTCCTTTTTGTCTAATAGTGGAGGGCCTGATTTTGCTTTCTGAACCCCACTCATCCCTCTTCAGAGTTGTTTAAGGTCTGTGTAGACAATTTGCATATACTTATAGTTCCTTTGTTGCAAGGATACAAATATCTTCCTTCAAACTTTTGCCTCTCTTATGGGGAAGTTTCCTTTATCAGCATTCAAAATGTGGGTGCTAGGAAAATGCCATTCTCTTCCCTTGTAGATAGATCAAGATGGGTAGATGTGTTAGTCCATCTGTAGTAGCAGAAAAGAGTCCATTAGCACCTTAAAGACTAACAAAATTTGTGGCAGGGTATGAGCTTTCGTGAGTCGGTGCTCACTTCTTTTCCATCAGCCTTGTGAAGAAACTTGCACAGGTACAGACAGATATAATCTTTCTCAACAAGTGCAGAAGTCTTCCCATGTAGAACAGCCAATATGCCAGGAGAGGAGGTGTGTTGCTAATTCTCACAATGGTTGTGAGGATGAAGAAGATATTGCCAGTTCAAATCTCACTCGAGCCACAAGGTGGCCTTAGGGAGTATGTTGGAACTGGAAAGGTAAGAGATGCAGTTAAGTAAATAGTGCACTTCATAGATACACAAACTTAACTTGAGCCAGTGGGCTATAGATAATTACTCATGTGTCCACGCCCTCAGTTGATCTCAGCTTTCCATCTCCCCCTCCCACCTGCAGCCTCTACTTATGAAAAGTACAGTCTTTCTCACAGTGGGGACCCAAGGAGGAGGGAAGCGACCTCAGCAGGGTATAATGACACAGAGTCCACCCTGCAAAGCAGCCATTTTCTCCAGGGGAGCTGATCTCTGCCATCTGGAGAGCAGTTTTAATTCTGAATGATCTCCAGCCCTCACCTGGACATTGGCAGCAATGGTTCCCCAGGAGGAAAAGTACAGTCTTTCTCCACAGTGGGGACCAAAGCAGCTTACATCATTCTCCTCTCCCCCTTTTGATCTGCACAACAACCCTGTGAGGTAGGTTAGGCTGAAAGTCTGTGACTGGTCCAAAATCACCCACTCAGCTTCCATAGCAAGAACCTGGATCTGGCAGATCCTTCTCTGAAGTACTAACTGCTATGCCTAGGGCAGCCAACCTCCAGGTGGAGCCTGAAGATCGTCAGGTATCACAACTGAACTCCAGACAACAGATCTCTCTTCCCCTGGAGAAAATAACTGCTTTGGAGGGTGACGTCTATGGCATTCTGTTCATCTGAGGTCTCTCCCCTCCCCAAACTCTGGCTTCTGTAGACTCCACCACAAAATCTCCAAAGAATTTCCCAACCTGGAGCTGGCAATCCTAGTTAGGACTAGCCCCAATGAGTCCCTCACAAAGGTCAAAGAAGGCCTGGAAAGGAGAAGTGTCATCAGGAGAGACAGCCATTTTGGAATTTATTCTGTCAGGGGCCAGGCTGGCAGTGGGCAGGAGAAAGGAGCATACCCAGCACCCAGCCAAGGGCACATGAGTACTCTTGAGTGGCGGTTGATGGGCTAATGGCCGGTGGAGCGCACAGCAAAGCCAATGGGAAGGCTGGAAAGTGCCAACAAGTTAGGGCTTTTATATGTATCAGTTTGATTTATTTTAAATATTTATGCCATACCTTTTCACTTTAGGACACAATATATCTGAATGTGAAAATATGCTTTCTGGGTTTGAGGGGAAAGTATATTTTGAAGCTGGTGTTTTATAATAATCTTATGTGGCCAGTGTGCACACAATTAGTTATTTATAGCTGAATTTGAAAATATGCTTTCTGGGTTTGAAAGGAAAGTATATTTTGAAGCTGGAGTTTTATAATAATCTTATGTGGCCAGTGTCTGTGCTGGACCATAGGTCAATATCTTATTCAATTGGCGTGCTTACTTGTCATGTTCCTAATGTAAAACAGGCATATGCCAGTTTCCTTGCATCGAGCATCCTGGCATCACTCCATGCTCCTGTATACTCCAGCGCAAGTCAGTCGTAGGTCAATATCTTATTCAATTGGCTTGCTTACTTGTTATGTTCCTAATGTAAAACAGGCAAATGCCAGTTTCCTTGCATCAAGCATCCTGGCATCACTCCATGCTCCTGCTCCTGTATACTCCAGCGCAAGTCAGTTTGGAACCAACCAAACTATAGATATATCTGATGAAGGAAGTTTGACTCTCGAAAGTTTATACCTGGGAAGTCTTGTTGGTCTTTAAGGTGCAATTGGATTCAAATCTAGCTCTTCTACAGCTAGCCAGCATGGCTACCCACATGAAACTATCTTTATGGAACCATCAGTATCTCTGCCCTGTGCCTCATAACAGTTCTTTGTGCCCGTCCCACATACTAGCCCAGTTGTGTGTGCTCATCGCCTCCTGTATGCACGCAGTGGCGATGGGCCTTAGCTAAACTGTATTGCCACAACGTCATCATGGTACTTGTGGCAAGCAAGGGGAGGAACTGGAAGCTGTCTGGGAGAGATAAGAAGCTGAGGTTAAGAACAGACCAACTGTTAAGCCCAAGGGGATTTGCTACTCTTTTATGCGGCAAAGTAATACAAATCAGCATTAATAATTTTGATAACCTTCTTCCACTGAGGCAACCAGAAGCACATTTCCAAAGCCTTTTGTCCTATTTTGTTCCAAAGTCCTGTTGGATTCTGTAAAAGTAGTCTTTTCACAGCAAGAAAAAAGGCAAATAGTGCCATCCTACGCAGTGTTACACCCTTCAAAATCTACCGGAGTAAATGGTGCTTCTTGTGGCATGAGTTTTCAGAGTACTTATTTTGTCATGGGCTTAAAGAAAACAGGAAGGGGTGGCAGGAGGGTTGAAAAAACACTTGATATAATTATATTGGGTGGGATGCTAACCTACATAAGTCCATGCCAGAATGAACTCATTTGTCTTCAAAGTGCCAGAGATTCTATGTCAAATTATCAAGGTGGGAGAATTAAAGATAAGAGAACACATTCTGATTATAGAGGCATCGGACACAGCAGAGTTACAGCCTTCTAAAACCAATCTGAATCTGGCTTATCTGAGCTTCTTACTCAGGATTTGAAACCAAGGACTCTCAGTTCCCATATGGCTGGAAGTCCCTGTGGTGAACTCATGTAAAAAGCAATGTCTAGTTTTGTTTTTAGAAACTAGAAAACACTTGGCACATAAAAATAAATGCATTCAATTCTCATGCATTTGCTTTGTACAACTGAGTCACAAGCCTTGAAAGTTATTTGTGTGACTCATGTTATTTATCTGTTTATACAAAGTGAGGAATCTGTAACAGGTAAGTCACAGCAGACTTACAGCAACCCCACAGGGTTTTCAAGGCAAAAGACTAACAGAGGTGGATTGCCGTGGCCTGTCTCTGTGTAGTGACCCTGGAATTTCTTGGTGATCTCCCATCCAAGTCCCTGCTTAGCTTCTGAGATCTGATGAGATCTGGATACCTTGGGCAGTCCCAGTTAGGATTCCACAACAGATAGGGCCTATTATTTGATCTGTGGGGAAAAGCATAAAGGCATCAGACCCTGTTTTCCTTTACAGGAAAATTATCTGGGGGGATGTGGAATTTAGATTAGGAAATGACAGTGAGGAAAATTATTATATCCCTTCCTCCTCAGCACCACAACCTTGCTCTAATTTTCCCCTGGTTTGACGTTTTGTTTAGGTGGAAGATCCAGACCTGGATCTCACAGTGTCTTGTCTAGCCTGACCACTTTGTCAGTTTAATCTCAGAGGAGAGTTGAGCTGTAGAGTTTCAGACTTCTATCAATACCCTGTAAAAATGAAGTGCGCTTGTAGATCACTCTCAGACATATGCAACTGCCTTATATCAAGATTATTGGTACATCTAGATTAGTCTTGTCTGTTCTGAAGGGCAGGGGCTGTGAAGCAGAGACGGAGATTAACTGGAGATGAACCTGGGACCTTCTGCATGTGCTGTGTCACTGAGCCACAGCTCCTCCCCACCTTCCTGCATGGTCATCAGTCAAGTCAAAAACTCGTACAAGTGCATCTAAAATTGCCTTTCTGTTTTTCACATGTTCAGCCAGCAGCAGAAGAAGGGCTGAATGTGCTTTATGTGGCTCATGTGAATTTGGCCTATTGCCTTGGAAAATTGTAGAACTCATTACCAAGGAGAAACCAAATTTCTTAAAGACATTGGCAGGACCTGTTGCCCAGTCAAGACTGAAAAAGGCCCTTGTCATAATTACATGGGCAGCAAGATCAGCTACAATCTCTAGGTAGGTCCTGAGAGAAAAGACAGAAGGTTTTCAGTGGTTGGGGCATGGAATTGTGCCTGGCTGTGGCACACTAGACTTCCTGATTCTTTCATGTGCAGGATAACACCAAATGTCCTTCCATCGCCTTCCTAATTTTTAAAATCTTTTATCTGTTTTAAAAATCCATTCAGTCTTGTGCACTCACTCCTTTTATTCAACATTGGATAACCAATCTATCATGCAATTTTAAAAGGTGGCCAATAGCCACGCTCTGTTTGCTCCTCTCCGCTCAAAGCTACCTGTTCATTTATCTTGTACAAGCAGCTTCTCCCATAATCTTTGGCACACATGTTAGTTATTGCAGAAAACCTTGCAGGGCCCTTACACAAAGAAGAAAAAACTACTAGGGAATCCGTCAGCTGAATGAGTGGGGAAACTCTGGAACAATGGCAAACCTGAGGTTGACAGAGGATAAAAAGTAGAATCCCAAGTTAAGAAAAATAATTGTGTGGCTATTACCAAGCATTCTGCGCAACATACTGTTTGGTAACCAAGTTGTGTTTCCTCAGCAACATCCAGTCATCACCCACTTACACCACTTCAAGGAAACCACCCTTTGTAGCTAACTGGGGGCGACTATCTATGGTCTGCTATAGCTGACCACATCCCTGTCCATTTTACCATTAGGATTTCTGGGGTGTTTTCATACAATTTTATTTCCATGCAACCAAACAGGATCAAATCAAGTGGAACCCATTTTTGTAAGTAACTGTGATGGACTGCACTTTTTAAAAGTTTAGAAGTGCTGTGTAAACAGATAAAGGACTGTGCAGGGTTAACTCTTCATAGAGCCAGAGAGTCTTGAGTGACAGGCTGCTCCAAGAGATCTGATTGGTTACTATCAACTGAGCAGAGAAAGACTTTTGAACTGGATGCTGAGGACTGAGTCTGATTTCAGCCTTAGCTGAGAGCAGTTTAACACAGATGGAGAACTGGAGGACAGTTGGCAAGGAAGTTTGGGAAGTAGGCGAAGACTCCCATTCAGGCCAAGGAAAGGGAATAGATCTTCTAGAAAGACAAGAAAATTCCCTACCCAGTCAAACATGGAGTTAGCTCTGAAGAGTGCCGAGATCCCTGGTCTGGTGTAATTAGAAACTGCCTGTAGAAACCTTAAAAGTCAGTTAAAAACTCAAGATGAGTAGTGGTGTTTCAACCAAAGGAGTCTGGGTACTGGAAACTAAAAGAGTCAGAGAATACTCAAAGAAAGTGTGCAGGAGTGTTTGGAAAACACTGATACAAAAGCCTCTCAACAAAACTTAAGAAACTCTCATTAGTCTGAAACATAAGAGCTAAAGTCTATGCATGTACTGGTTTTACCTCAGAAATTTTAAACCCTGATTTCACCTGACCTTTCCCCTCTATGTTAAATAAAATATTTTGTTTGTTTTTTAAAAATTTCCAAATGCCTTGACTGCCATTTAAATTGTTTGTTTAAGTTCAAACGGGCTCCTGATCCTTCCCTCAGGTTCCTGGGCTGAACCAACAGCCAAAAGATCATCCTGTGACAGGGTGGGACAGTCAGAGTTCTTCAGCAAAGAAGAAAATACATTACTAGGGCAGCTCAGCCAGTAAAGGGAAAGAAAAACAGAGGGAAAATCTTGCCCTTGAGGGAGGGAAGTGAATGGGGCCATCATACACCACTACTAAAGATTTCCAAATTCCTTTCTGCCAATTATTGCTCTTGAAATCTAGCTTCTATTCTTCAAAATTGATAGATGGGTTTTCCATTTTCCTTATCACTGTCCACACACTCCATGCATAAATCTCATTTTTCTTTCCTTCACCAAGCTGCCAGTTCTACATTTTAAAACAACAAGTCATCTCTTCATTGACCATATAGTATTTGTACTATAACAATCTCCTCTATTCCAGGTTGATCAGTGTGCATTTCTAATACTTTCAAGATAAACTGGACACTCTTCTTTGCCACTGTGGTGTAGTAGGTTAGGGATTATACTTGGATGGGGAGACCTACATCCAAACATTCAAGTAACCATTACATTTACTGTGAAGCCTGAGGCAAGTTGCTGCCTGTATTCAGAAAACAATGGCAACTTAATATTTGTCTTTACAGGAATTGTCCATGGAAGTCCTTGCATTCATGGCCCTTTGTCTTTCAGACCAGTTTTTGACCATTTCAGCTGGTTCTCCCAGGAGGAGGTCGACAAGATCCTGTTAGCTGTGAAGCCAACCACTTGCTTCTTTGACCCATGCCCATCTTGGCTGGTCAAGGCCTGCAGATATGGTGTGCGGGTCCCTCTGGGAAATCTCATCAATCTATCCCTGTCCCCAGGGTTGTTCCCAGCAGACCTGAAGGAGGTGGTGGTGTGTCTGCTCTTGACAAAAACCATCATTGGAGCCTGCGGTCCTTGCCAACTACTGCCCAGGATCGAACCTTCTGTTCCTGGGTAAGGTGACTGAGAGAGTGGTGGCTGAACAGCTCCGGGCTTTCTTGGATGACACCTTAATCCTGGATCCCTTCCACTCTGGTTTCCACCTTGGCTATGGTGTGGAAACTATGCTGGTCGCCCTCACAGATGATCTCTGGAGACACCTGGATAGAAGCAGGTCAACACTGCTGTTGCTTCTTGATCAGGCAGCAGCATTCAACATGGTCAATTACGATCTTTTGACCCACCACCTCACCAACATAGGGGTATGGAGGATCACCTTACAATCACTTTCATCCCTTCTACATGGTCAAGGATAGAGGGTGGTGCTCAGGGAGAGGATTTTGCCACAATACCTGCTAGAGAGCAGTATACCACAAGGGGCAATCCTCTTGCCTATGTTGTTTAACATCTATATGCACCTCCTCGCCCGGCTGGTCCAGGGATTTGGGCTGGGCTGTCATCAGTATGCTCTATCTGCTGATGAATGGCCACCCGGATTCTGCCCCGGATATTTTAGATAGGGCTGTCACCACCATCCCAAAGAAAAAGAAATG
>NW_015160284.1:326322-327897 GCF_001447785.1 Gekko japonicus | reverse complement strand
ACTGTGCGACTGAACAACAAAAAACTTATATTTTCTCCCCAGAGTGGCTTGCAACAGCGTTCTCTCCTCTTGCCTTTTATCCTGTGAGGAAGGCCAGGCAGAGAGATAGAGAGAGATGTGTGTGTGTGATTGGCACAGGGATACTCAGCTTCCATGGCAGAGTGGGGATTTGAATCCGGGTCTCCCAGACTAGTCCGACACTGGAGCCACTACACCATGCTGGCTCCCAGCAGCTGACTGGCACTGCTGCTCACATAACTAATCTGTATAAGGGCAGCATAGTGTCAGAACAAGAGCCCAATGCAAATCTATTGCTGCTTCAATGACCTCCCCTCCTTTTCTGAAAGAAGAGCTACAACCGCATATGAATGTGCTGCTCTAGCATTAGGATGCTCAAGAAACTAAACTACTTTTGTGACCAGTTTGGGGGAAGGTTGTGTGTGTGTGTGTGTTTACATACAGGTCAGCTGCCAACACCTTATGTTACTTTTGCCACCTCATTTTCTCCTCAGTAGCCATTTATGGAAACCACCATCCTTACATGAAAAGCTGATGTTACCTCATCAGAGGGAAACTATCCCCCCACACACACACATACAGAGCTTTTCTTTGGAGAGACATTTCACACAGTTCATTGCCCAGGCAAACAGAAATAACACCTTGTGTGGAGTGGGAGGGATTTCCCCTCTCAAATATAAACATGTTTATTGACTCTCATCCTTTTCTTGGAGATCTGATCTTTATGCAGGAAAGGAGTGTGATGTATTTTAATAGACATTTGTGAGCTGCCCTGACCTGGCTAGCCCAGGCTAGCCCTCCCACATTAGATCTCGGATGCTAAGCAGCATCAGCCCTGGTCGGTATTTGGATGAGAGACCACTGAGGAAGTCCAGGGTGGCAACACAGAGCCAGGCCATGGCAAACCACATCTGTTAGTCTCTTGCCTTTAAAACCCTGCGGGGTCACCTTAAGCCAGCTGTGACTTGATGGCCCTTTCTGCCACCAAATGTGAGATATTATATGTTGCAGGAAAGCATGTGTTTTTAAGTTAATGAAAATGGGGTTTTTTTGTATGTAGAGATACTGATGTGTTTTTAAGTTAATGAAAATGGGGTTGTTTTTTTGCGGGTGGGGAGTTGTATGTAGAGATACTGCTACACACACACAGCCTAGAAACGTCATCCTTTCCTTCTTGTGGTTTCATCCCAAATTGGGTAGAATTGGCAAGCAATTCTTAGCAGAAGAAAATAATGAGATCTGAAAGCATCTCAATCTTTGCCTAAAGAACTTGGTATTCACATGGCCTAGTGGTTAGACTATGAGATCAAGGACCTGGGAGAATCAAGTTTGAATCCCTGCCATGGAAGCTTGCTGGGTGACCTTTGGCATTCTCTCTCTCTCTCTTTCTCCCCACCCCTTGCAGGTTGGTTGTTGTGAGGATAGAATGGAAGAGGGGTGTAGGGTTGCCAGGTCTGGCTTGGAAAATACCTGGAGACTTTGGGGGTGGATCCGGGAGAGGGCGGGGTTTGGGGAGGGGAGGGGCCTCATCATGGTACAGTGCCATAGAGCCCACCC
>NW_015160284.1:313729-325761 GCF_001447785.1 Gekko japonicus | reverse complement strand
ATCTGAAGTAGAGTTACAGCCTTCCAAGTCCATTGAAGTCAATGGACTTAGTTCTGTTTAGGATGGCACTGCAGGAGACACCTGAACAAAAAATTTTCATTCACTCTTTCAAGGGTAGTTTCCGTGCTGAACAGGCAGTGAGATTCAGCACTGCATTGGTAGAGAAAGGGTGTGGTGGTGGAATTTAAAAGACACGTAGCCTCTGTATAACTCCCACAGGCTTTGGCCAGAACTGCAGATATTCAGTCAGCCAGAAACTCATCATGATTCATTAGCTGCCCCAGATCACATCAGTGAGTGAGTCTCAGGGTTGGGATTAGAACACTTGGCCTCTCGATTTAGTCCCCTGCCACCAAAGTGCCTGTCTCCAGAGCATAAGGGCAGCAGAAAAATACAGGAGAAACCTGATTGGTATCCACCATGAATAATTGGTTTGACTCTATTTGTTACTAGTGTAATGTATCAAAAGACACACACACACACACCTGGGGGGAGATTCTGTGGAACAGCTTGGAAAGTTAAGGTCAAGGCTCTTTCAAATTGTTGAGGCTAATACAAAGAAAACATTGCAAGGTTTCTGTTGAGTAGGGTGGCACGTTGTTCAGATTAGGAGACAAGGTTAATTTGTCTATGTGGTGGGAGTGATAGGGCAATCCTCCCTGTGAAATGCGGGAGGGAGCATATCTGTCTGGTGGATAAGTAGCATTTCAGCTGAAATTTCAAAGGAGACTAAGCAACAGTAGAACAAATTCAAGTCCAGTGGCACCTTTAAGACCAACAGTTTTATTCAAGGTATAAGCTTTCATGTGCACGCACATGAAACGCACACGCAAGAGTAGATGCCTGAAGATGGGTGCGGTGAGGTAGGGAAAACCTAATGCTCTCTTACCTGACCACAGAAATTGGGTCAAAGGACAAGAGGCCTCTGGAATTAAAAACAACCTTGAGGCAAGATTTTCCTGCAGGTCCCAGCCAGGGTACATTCATAAAAAGATCAGATGACTTGTAAACACAGAGAGCACATGTGTTAGCGTAGATGGAGTTCTCAACTTGCAGCTGGGGTCAAATCCCTGCGTAGCCATGATGCTCATGAAGTGATCATGGGCTTGTTGATAACTTTCAGTCTGAGCTACTTTGCAGGACTATTGTGTGGACATTGAGATAACAGAAGCCACATGCATCATTCCCTGACGTATAGAAATTAAACACAGATATATAAAAAGTTTCAGATTTAATTTTTATAGTGAATGACCGTGTACACCACTTGAACCTGTCTTATACAGAGTCAGATCATTAATCTATTAAGGTCAACATTGTCTACTTTGACGGGTTGTCAACAGGCCTGGGGGAAAGTGTCCTGTCACATTAACAACCTGACTGTTCCCTGGAAGGCCAGATAATGAAACTGAAGCTCAAATACTTTGGCCACCAAATGAGAAGGAAGCACTCACTGGAAAGGACCCTGATGCTGGGAAAGATTGAAGGTCAAAGAAGACGGGGATGGCAAAGGATGAGATGGTTAGACAGTGTCATAGATGCAACGAACATGAAGTTGAGCCAACTTCAGAGGACGGCGGAAGACAGGAAGGCCTGGCGTGATCTGGTCCATGGGGGTCACAAAGAGTTGGACGACTGTGCGACTGAACAACAACAAAGGGACAGGACATTTTCCCCAGGAATCTGGCAACCCTAGAGAGTCTGACCAGCAACAGCTCTCCATGTGAAGCAGATGTGTATCCGTAATAAATGGCAATGTCCTACTATCCAGTCCTCATATCCTGGACAGAGTTCAGTCCTACTGTGGGGTAACAGCTGAACTGTAGTTCATCTCTGTCTTTTAAAAAATGAAGTATCTAAACTGAAGTACATAAATATTGGATATAGACTTCAAGATTTAAATTGCACTAAACATACAGGGACAAAGAAGCCATTGCCGCTCTCCCTTTGACAATATGAAAGCCAGCCATTATTTCTTTTATTTATTTGGACTTCTGTGTGTTCATTGCTCCTCTGTGCACAAAATTCTTTGCTATCACATTGCAAGTACTGATCTAGGAAGCAGAAGGAGGAGGAGGAAGAGGAGATTGGATTTATACCCTGTCCTTCATTCGGAGTCTCCGAGTGGTTTACAGTCTCCTTTCCTTTCTCCTCCCCACAAAAGACACCCTGTGAGGTAGGTGGGGCTGAGAGAGCTCTTTCGAGAACAGCTCTGAGAGAACTTGTTAGTGACCCAAGGTCTCACCAGCAGCTGCATGTGAGGAGTGGGGAATCAAACCCAATTCTCCCAGATTAGAGCCTATGCTCTTAATCGCTACACCAAACAGTTTGCACACATAAGGGGCCACATAAGAACAATGAACATTCAGAGCTGGGCTAGAGTAGACACAGTCCTGTTCCCCCTGCATTATAATCAATTTTGCAACATATGAAGAGTAATGTATGTGTAGCATGAAGTGTTAGTCAGCTCCCTGCCAGAACAGAGGTTCCTCTTTTTCAGTGAAATTTGGGACCAGATTCGCACCTTCCTTTCAGTTTTAATAATGTTATTTACTGTCTGATGAGGCTTTACAAATAGCAGAGGAAACATTTCTGTGCCACCCTTCCACCTGAATAGGGTCCCCAAGGCAGAAAACATCAAAACATTTCAATGCTAAAAGAGCAGTTAAAGTGTATTCACACAATACAATTAAAACATCTTAACAGACCAATAAATATACCAACACAAGAAGGGAGGAGGGCCAGTAACAGTTACTGGGGAGTATGCGGGGGAATGAAAAAGTTTTCACCCACTGGTGGAAGACAATAAAAGGAGACAAGATAAAAGGAGACAAGACGACTCTCCCTGGTGAGGGAGTTCCAAAGTTTTGGTGCCACAAATGAGAAGGCCCTTTCTTGGGCGCCAGCCGTCTAGCCTTAGATGGCAAGGTCTCCTGAAGCAGAGCCTCCAGAGATGACTGGACTGTGCAGGTAGGTTCCCATGGGAGACAATGGTCCTTAAGGCAGGCTGGTCACAATCTGCTTAGGGCTTGATGTAATTGTTGCCCTTAGTGGCTGACTCATTGGAAGACACAGGCTGCAAAATGCTGACTAAGGGCTGAGAAGCCTTTGGCTCTTCCCCTCCCCCCATGGCTGTGTCCATGCCCAAGACTTATTCATTCATTCATTCAATTTATACCCCGCCCTCCCCGCCAAGGCAGGCTCAGGGCAACTTACATAAAAGTAAATATATGAATAACAATTAAGTTATCATAAAACCATCTAAAAACAGTTCATTATAAAACACTTCAGTATCATAAAGTGCTAGCAATGTTGGTTTAATCTCATAGTGATGGCATTACCAGATGAGTGCATTCAATGGACTATCCAGATGGTCAGCTCACTGATTTTTCCCAGATATAATCGGCAGGCATAGGCTGTAGATGGCAAGCCAAGGGCCAGGGCTCTATAGAACTCAGTTGTTGATGGTAATGGTGGTGGCTCCTTAGCTGAAGGCCTGGAGGAAGAGCTCTGTCTTACGGGCCCTGCAGAACTGCAAAAGGTCCCACAGGGTCCTGATCTCTTCCGGAAGCTCATTCCACCAGTGTGGAGCTGCCACCGAGAACGCCCTGGCCCTGGTTATAGCCATCCCGGTGTCCTTGGGACCCAGGAGGGCCAGTGGGTTTTGAGACCTTGACCGTAGTGCTCTCTGGGGTACATTTGGGGAAAGGCGGTCCCTCAGGTACGTTGGACCCTGGCCATAGAGGGCTTTAGAGGTAAGAACCAGCACCTTAAAGCAAATTCGGTATGCTATCAGCAGCCAGGGAAATTTGGGGAGACACTGCTGTGTGAGCTTCTACAGCCTGACACATGTGGGGTCATGGGTCTGTGGCTGGATTCACAGATGTACATTAGGGGGAACTAATCTTTAAAATCATTTGTTTGGCTCTGTGATGCAGTGTTGTGAGGGGGAAGAAGGAGCTTCTGTTACTCTCCAGCCCCACTTTCACCAGCGGAAAGGGTGGAGGGCTTTTTGCCCTTTCTCAGTTGGGAGGACCTGTAGGCAGTGTTCCCTCTAAGCTGAGTTAGTGTGAACTAGGTTTTTTTAGACTCTGGTTCTAGGCTTGCCAAGTCCCCCCCGGGGGGTGGGGAAATCCCCACCCCAGAGGCCCATTCCCTGCCGACGGCGGATCGGGCCCTGGGGGGGGCCCCCACCCCGACGTGCACGTCACCCAAAAGTGACGCGACCACGCCAGGCATGCTGGGGGTGGGGCCACGGTCATCCGAGGGAAAACTCTATGGTTTTCCCTCGGGTGGTCGTGGCCCCTCCCCCTGTGTGACCGGCGTGGTCACGTCACTTCCGGGTGACGTGGTTGCGGTGCGCACGTGCGCACACTCCAGGAACAAGCCAGGAGTCCCCCGCTCCAGCAGCAGATAAGACTTGGCAACCCTAAAGCGAACCAACTGCCTAATCAGGTAGGGTTTATGTGGGGTTACTGACTCCGAGTTGGAAAATTCCTTGAGATTTTGAGGTGGAGCCTGGGGGGCGGGGAGGGACCTCAGCAGGGTCTAATGCCATAGATCAGGGTAGGTCGCTGTGTTAGTCTGTCTGTAGCAGTAGATAAGAGCAAGAGTCCAGTAGCACCTTAAAGACTAACACAATTTGTGGCAGGGTAGCACTGCAGATGGTGACTGCAGCCATGAAATTAAAAGACGCTTGCTCCTTGAGAGGAAAGCTATGGCAAACCTAGACAGCATAATAAAATGTAGAGACATCACCGTGCCAACAAAAGTCCGTATAGTCAAAGCGATAGTATTCCCAGTAGTCATGTATGGCTGCGATAGTTGGACTGTAAGGAAGGCCGAGCACCGAAGAAGAGATGCTTTCGAATTATGGTGCTGGAGAAGACTCTTGAGAGTCCCTTGGACTGCAAGAAGATCAAATCACTCAATTCTAAAGGAATTCAACCCTGACAGTTCTCTGGAAGGTCAGATACTGAAGCTGAAGCTCAAATACTTTGGCCACCAAATGAGAAGGGAGCACTCGCTGGAGAAGACCCTGATGCTGGGAAGGATTGAAGGTCAAAGAAGAAGGGAACGGCAAAGGATGAGATGGTTAGACAGTATTATCGATGCAACAAACATGAAATTTAGCGAACTCCGGAGGACAGCGGAAGACAGGAGGACCTGGCGTGATGTGGTCCATGGGGTCACAAAAAGTTGGACTCGACTGTGTGACTGAACAACAACAACAACAATAAAAAAGAACTTTCAGTGAGTCACTGCTCACTTCTTCAGGCTCATACCCTGCCACAAATTTAGTCTTTAAGGTGCTACTGGACTCTTGCTCTTTTCTAATGCCATACAGTCCATACTCCAAAGCAACCATTTATGGAGTCTGGGAGATCTCCAGGTCGTACCTGGAGGTTGGCAACCATACTTATAGGTTCTTGAAACAGGAAGAGAAAAGCCAAAGATGTTAAACAGCTGGTAATATGTTTGCATTTCTTTTCTAGTGAACTAAAGCAGCTGCCTTCAGTTTCAGCTTCTGTATTAAGGTCATCTTCCTCTGTCTGGCTCCTAAGCAATGGTAACCCTAATTAGATACCATTCCAAATATAGCGGAAAGATAACATGATCAGAGTGCCCTGCCTTGTACTACTGATGCCAACAATAGCCATAACAATTTTTCTTTGGAACGCCTAAGAATAAAATCTGTTCTCTCTCTCTTTTTGGTGAAAGATGCCTGATCCTGTGTGTGAAAAGGACTGTACTCCCCTGAAGGAGGAGGAGGAGGAGGAGACAGGCCATCCCTGTCTCCACAGGCAGAGGCAGGTCTGCCTTCACGCTGCTGCACTCCTCTCCCTTGCTTGACCCCCTAAGGGATGAATTCACATTAAAATTATATTTAACAAGAACCAGGGCCTGTCAGGGCACAAAGTAGGCTTCAGAAGCACATGGCAACAGGGAACTTTCCGTTTTGCTAAAGAAAATGGGTCAATGGGCAAATAGGGTTCATCACTGCAATGCGGGTGGGGGAGGCCAGAGTACGTGCATGGATGACCAAAAAAAAAAGTGCTGATTAAGAAGGCTCTGTTGTAAATCAGAGTAAGCAAAGAAATGTCAAGCATGCAACCTTTGCAGCAATAAATTCTAGATAGGAAAGTTTGGGTAGGCAAGAGTATCCTTTCAGCTGATAATTTTAGCAGGAGTCTGGACTCAGAAGACCAAACTTTGAAGCCAGTTGTAAACAGACTCTTTTGCTTCTGTTTGGAAGCCTGCTGTAGGGGATCTTCCAGAGACTTTAGCAGTGAAATCCTAAGCACAGTTACACCCTTCTAAGCTCATTGATTTCATTGGATTTAGAAGGGTGTAACTCTGTTTAGGATTGTTGTGTTCGTTTCTTTCAATTGAACTCAGCGACCATTATTTTATTTCTTTCAGACTTTTTTGAAAAGAGAACAATAAATATATCGTAGCTAAGAAGACAATCTGGAAAATCTCAGTCAGTCATACGGTATCAAGCCTTGCTGCGAATACCTTGCTGCGAATGAGAGCAGAGAGGTAATAGGAAAGTATCTGTTGTTTATTTAGATATGTGTAGTGGGAACTGAGCCCTGACCTGGATGGTCCAGGTTAGCCCAATATCATCGGATCCCAGAAGCTAAATGGGATTGGCCTTGGTTAGTACTTGGATGGAAGACCACCAAGGAAGCCCAGGTTTGCTACACAGAGGCAGGCAATGGCAAAGCCCCTCTGAACATCTCTTGCCTTGAAAACCTGATGAGGTTGCCATAAATTGGCTGTGACTTGACAGCACTCTTCACCGCTGCCAATGGGAACCAAAGTGGTTTACAACCTCGCCCTCCCCTCCTCCGTTTTATATTTCTGTGGGTGATTCCACAGTAGACTTTAAATCCTGGTTCTGCCCTGTCCCGGAACTTACATTCTACACTACACTCAAGTTTACCCCTGTAATTATCTCGGGGTATTGTTTGTTTCCACATTACATCGAGGTCACCCCGGTTTTGCCCCACACTTGTCCCGGGATAAATGGATGCTGTTATAACTAGGGATAAATGCAAGGTATTGTGTTGCGAGTTGAACTCTGATAAAACCAGGGATGATTGCCAAGTGCGGAAAGGCCCTGTGTGTGTAAAGTGTGTAAAACGCCATCAGGTGGCAGGCAACTTATAGTGACATTACAGAAATATGTATCTGTAATGAATCTCTACCTTCCACTTGTATGACTTAAAAAGTTATGCATGCATACACCAAATGACTCATTGGACATTTGGGTCTTGACTCCTCTTGTGTTTCAGAATGTGAGATAATATGCCTGCGCATTTTCAGCTGTGAATAGTTACAACTGGATCAAATGGAATTAGCCACACGCACAAAAAAAAAAGGCAGCTGGAAAAATCCAAACCAATCACTTGGGTGTCTCGATGTTTAGAATCGGCCACAGTGAAGGTATGGGTGTCCTAACTGCTGTCTATGTAGACCTTGTTCAGTGTATGGCAGGCCTTTAGAAGCAAGAATTACGGAAGCATATACTTAAGAGCACCGATTTTAAAAGCCATGATGGATGAAAGCAACATTTCACTTGGCCCGAGTATGTAAAGAAACAGATTATCAGATTATGAAAATAAAGTGGAAGAAAACCCCATAAATTTGAATGCAGAAGTGTAGTTTGAATCTCAGATGCATAAACCAGGAAAAAGAGAGATACTTCCCAATAATTAATAAATGCCAGCAGGGAAGCCATTATTCTCACTGGCCCGCTGCTACATACAATTGATTACGTCAATAATCCCCAGCAGGATATGCATTAGAAAGCTAGCAGCGCACACTATGAGAGCATTAAGAAATAGGCTGAAGACTGTTCCTGCTACCTGACAAATGTTCCAACTTTCTAATAATACATATCCCGCTGTGGCTTACTAAGTGAAGGCACATTCATTTTACAATTCATTCTCTATAATCTTTTAGAAAAAATCAGGGATTTATTCAGGAAGGAGCAGATTGGACACATGGAGTGGGAAGGAGTCCATAATGCATACAATGGAATTAGTATCATGTACACATCAGCTGGTTCTTGGTTGCGTCTCTTTGTTACACACACTCTATCACGACCAACAACAGTTCAATGTGAGACTTCACAGATAGGAGCAGGCTCGATTCCTAATGACTCCTAGTCCCACAAGAGTTATGGGTCACAGGCTGTAATTGGCAGAATGGCTGTGGAAGCGACAAAAATCGCTTGCTGCTATTGAAACAGGGGTTACCAAGGTTAGGGTATTGATCTAGCCTTTTCCCACACCTCATGGTATTAAAGTACACTTTACTTTCTTCAGTGTGAATGGCTACCTTCACTCTGTGTGTGTTATGTGGCATCAAGCCGTTTCTGACTTACGGTGGCCCTATGAATTAATGACCTCCCAGATGGCCTATGGTTAACAGCCTTGCACAGGTCTTACCAGCTGAAGGCGGAGGCTTCCTTTATTGAGTCACCTTCTTTATAGGAAATGCAAAGTGATTACTGGGAATACTTCGGGAAAACTCTCATCCCCTCAAGCCCAGTTTCACTATACTAACAAAAACTCCAAACAGTATTTGAAATACAAAGTTTTAGACAATCACACAAAAAGCCAAGATTAGAATAGGTACATATGTTATTTAACATCTGTATGCACTCCCTCACCCAGTTTTAGACAATCACATAAAAAGCCAAGATTAGAATAGGTACATATGTTATTTAACATCTGTATGCACTCCCTCACCCAGTTATTCTGGGGGCTTGGGCTGGGTTGTCACCAATACGCTGAGAACACCCAGGTGTATTGGTGTATACCAGTCTGGTGTAGTGGTTAAGTGTGCGGACTCTAAGCTGGGAGAACTGGGTTTGATTCCCCACTCCTCCACTTGCAGCTGCTGGATGATCTTGGGCAAGCCATAGTTCTGACAAGAGCTGTCCTTGAAAGAGCAGTTTGTGTCAGAGTTCTCTCAGTCCCACCTACCTCACAGGGTGTCTGTTGTGGAGAGGGGAAGGGAAAGGAGTTTGTAAGCCGCTCTGAGACTCCAAGTGAAGAGCGGGGTATAAACTCCTCCTCCTCCTCCTCCTCCTCTTCTTCTTCTGTATCTGTTGATGGAGGGATGGACAGACTCTGCCCCGGATATGTTGGCTAGGACTTTGGTGGCTGTGATTGACTACAACAGAGCTGGCTGAAACTAAATCCAGCTAAGACAGAGGTCCTGTTCCTGAGTCATGGGGGAATGGGTTTGGAAATCCAACTCCCAGCCCTTGGTGGGGTGCCATGGACACTGGCACCAATGGAGAAGAGTCTGGGAGTGATTCTGGATTCCTCTCTTTCAGTGGAGGCCCAGGTCACTACTGTTGCCAGGTCAGCCTTTTATCGTCTTTGGCTGGTTAGGCAGCTGGCTCCCTACCTTTTCCTCCCAGGACATGGTGACAGTGATCCATGCAATGGTCACTTTCAGACTTGACTACTGCAACTCACTCTATGCGGGCCTACCCTTGAACCTGATCTGGAAGCTTCAGCTGGTACAAAATGCAGCGGCTGCGTGCCTGCCGACTGGGATGTCTGCACAGGCACACATTCAGCCAGGGCTGCACCAGCTGCATTGGTTCCTGGGTGAGTACCAAGTCAGATTCAAGGTTATGCTGCAATGTTGCAAGGCCCGTAAAATGGAGCTATTCTGCCAGGCCTTCGGTTGAGGCAGTGGACGTCAAATAACATAGGCCTTCCCTGCTTTCAGTTGCTCCATGACACTGTTCAAATGAATTGGCGCCAGGAGCGGCTGGTTTATACCATGAAAGTGCACCACTGCCCCTCCCTGGCATGGTTCTAGCACATACTGGAACAGAAACCAATCACCAGCAGGTATTTTAAACTGGTCTTTTAAATGTAAACTGTTAGAACTAATTTTAATGTCTTAAAGTTTGTATGGAATTGCTTTATTGTATACTAGGAATAAGGCCCCATTGTGGAAATAAATACAACGAACTCTAGAAAGAGGCTCTGGGTGTGTATCCTGACCTTGGGCATTCAGCATAATTCGCTGTGGCGACCTCAGCAGAGTATAATGACAGAGTCCACCGTTTTCTCCAAGGGAACCGATCTCTACCATCTGAAGAGCAGTTGTAATTCTGAGTGATCTCCATCTCTCACCTGGAAATTGGCAGCAATTGTTCTCCATGAGAAAATAACTGCTTTGGAGGGTGGACTCTATAGCATACTATTCATCTGAGGCCTCTCCCAAAACTATGGCTTCCGTAGATTCCACCACAAAATATCCAAGAATTTCACAACCTGGAGCTGGCAACCCTAGTCAGGACTGACCCCAGTGAGTTCCCCTCAAAGGCCAAAGTAGGCCTGGAAAGGGCTTTGTCATGGGTCCTGACTCCACTGAGGCTGACTATTCCTCAGATGAGGAAGAGGCATGGAGCAACCTAGCCTCCTCTGGAGTCAGCCCAGAAAAGGAAACTTTGCCAGCACCTGAGGGAGAAGAGGTCCCAGCATCTGCACAGGAGAGGCAGCAAGGTGAAGAGACTGAAGTGCAGTCAGAGGGAGAGACTGATCCAGAGCCTGGCCCAGCACCCCCAGTTGGAGACACCCCGAGGCCAGAATCCCCACCTAGCTCATCAGATTGTCCCAGACACAGGGCACGCCAGAGTCTGAATGTGCAAGAGAGGAGGAGTGCCAGATTTCAGCTGTTGCAAAGGCAACGTGAGGGGCTGTGAGTCTTTGCAGATTGACTCCCAGGGAAGGGACGATTTGGTCATAAACAACCCCACTCACCTGCCTCGGCGCAGAAGCAACTGTACATTCTCGGACCTAGTCCTGGCTGTCAGCCTCCGTTCCTTGCTCCTGAAAACTCTGACAGCCATTTTGGCAGTTTATTTTGACAGGGAAGAGTGGCCAAGCTGGTAGTGGGCAGATGAGAGGAGTGGATCCAGCACCCAGTCAATGGCATGTGAGTACTCTTGAGTGGCAGTTGATGGGCCAACGGCTGATGGAGAGCACAGCACAGCCAATGGGAGAGCTGGAAAGTGCCAATACATTAGGGCTTTTATATATATCAGATTATGATGGAAGCCGCTCTGAGCCCGCTTGCAGACTCCCAATAAATAAATAAATAAACTGTCTCGAGAAAAAGTCCTGTTTCCTTAATAGAGTTTTAATATTTGGAAATGGCCAGCTAAATCTTTTCATGACACAGAGGCATATAACATCCCATTAAGCCTCCATTAAGGGGGCAGGATTTGTTTTCCTCCAGGCAGTTGGCAACCCTTTGCTGGCAAGGAAGTAAAAACTAGAATATTTGAAGATTTATATATTGTCCCCAGCTTATACAATAGGCTGGGTAGGGGTATATCTTAATTGACTACAGAAGATCCATGGTGAAAGGTGGTATTGCCAAGTTCCTCTCTAGTCTCTCAGCAGAAGATAAAGTATGGAATTCTAGGAGCACATTTTGGGCTGACATTGACCTGAAGACTCCTAACCAAAGACAGAGCTGTATTTTTCTAGGAAATTTGACTGTGAAATTGACATAACCGGACTGAGGAAGTTTCCTATGAGAACATACAAGACAACAAGTCTGGGCTTGTTTAAGCTACATGCAGAGTCAGCCTCTGTTGTGAAACAAAGATCAACGGATCGTAGCAACATGCACTTTCCCCCTTAGAAATGGAGGGAAGTTGGCCCAATCATAAAATATTTAGAGAAGATACAAATCATTTCTATAATTTAACATTTTATTTACTTACTTAACATTTTAATACCACTTTTCCTAAAAGCTCAAAGTGGTTTCCAAACATAACTTTTGATACACAATCATCATTACAGTGCTATTAGATACCCATAGAACCAAGTATAAAATTAATAGTTAGCCAAAGGCCCTTCTAAATTGCTTGTCCTTGCTCTTTTCCCTAAACTGCAGAAGGAACCAAACAACCTTCCCATCATTTGATGGGATAGAAGTGCCACAAGACAACTTTCTTGCATGGGCTGAGGCTGTCTTTACTTCTC
>NW_015160284.1:290701-313691 GCF_001447785.1 Gekko japonicus | reverse complement strand
AAACTGTTAGAACTAATTTTAATGTCTTAAAGTTTGTATGGAATTGCTTTATTGTATACTAGGAATAAGGCCCCATTGTGGAAATAAATACAACGAACTCTAGAAAGAGGCTCTAGGTGTGTATCCTGACCTTGGGCACTCAGCATAATTCGCTGTGGCGACCTCAGCAGAGTATAATGACACAGAGTCCACCGTTTTCTCCAAGGGAACTGATCTCTGCCATCTGAAGAGCAGTTGTAATTCTGAGTGATCTCCATCTCTCACCTGGAAATTGGCAGCAATTGTTCTCCATGAGAAAATAACTGCTTTGGAGGGTGGACTCTATAGCATACTATTCATCTGAGGCCTCTCCCAAAACTATGGCTTCCGTAGATTCCACCACAAAATATAGAAGAATTTCCCAACCTGGAGCTGGCAACCCTAGTCAGGACTGACCCCAGTGAGTTCCCCTCAAAGGCCAGAGTAGGCCTGGAAAGGGCCTTGTCATGGGTCCTGACTCCACTGAGGCTGACTATTCCTCAGATGAGGAAGAGGCATGGAGCAACCTAGCCTCCTCTGGAGTCAGCCCAGAAAAGAAAACTTTGCCAGCACCTGAGGGAGAAGAGGTCCCAGCATCTGCACAGGAGAGGCAGCAAGGTGAAGAGACTGAAGTACAGTCAGAGGGAGAGACTGATCCAGAGCCTGGCCCAGCACCCCCAGTTGGAGACACCCCGAGGCCAGAATCCCCACCTAGCTGATCTGATTGTCCCAGACACAGGGCACGCGAGAGTCTGAATGTGCAAGAGAGGAGGAGGAGTGCCAGATTTCAGCTGTTGCAAAGGGAACATGAGGGGCTGTGAGTCTTTGCAGATTGACTCCCAGGGAAGGGAAGATTTGGTCATAAACAACCCCACTCACCTGCCTCGGCGTGGAAGCAACTGTGCATTCTCGGGCCTAGTCCTGGCTGTCAGCCTCCACTCCTTGCTCCTGAAAACTCTGACAGCCATTTTGGCAGTTTATTTTGACAGGGAAGAGTGGCCAAGCTGGTAGTGGGCAGATGAGAGGAGTGGATCCAGCACCCAGTCAATGGCATGTGAGTACTCTTGAGTGGCAGTTGATGGGCCAACGGCTGATGGAGAGCACAGCACAGCCAATGGGAGAGCTGGAAAGTGCCAATACATTAGGGCTTTTATATATATCAGATTATGATGGAAGCCGCTCTGAGCCCGCTTGCAGACTCCCAATAAATAAATAAATAAACTGTCTCGAGAAAAAGTCCTGTTTCCTTAATAGAGTTTTAATATTTGGAAATGGACAGCTAAATCTGTTCATGACACAGAGGCATATAACATCCCATTAAGTCTCCATTAAGGGGGCAGGATTTGTTTTCCTCCAGGCAGTTGGCAACCCTTTGCTGGCAAGGAAGTAAAAACTAGAATATTTGAAGATTTATATATTGTCCCCAGCTTATACAATAGGCTGGGTAGGGGTATATCTTAATTGACTACAGAAGATCCATGGTGAAAGGTGGTATTGCCAAGTTCCTCTCTAGTCTCTCAGCAGAAGATAAAGTATGGAATTCTAGGAGCACATTTTGGGCTGACATTGACCTGAAGACTCCTAACCAAAGACAGACCTGTATTTTTCTAGGAAATTTGACTGTGAAATTGACATAACCGGACTGAGGAAGTTTCCTATGAGAACATACAAGACAACAAGTCTGGGCTTGTTTAAGCTACATGCAGAGTCAGCCTCTGTTGTGAAACAAAGATCAACAGATCGTAGCAACATGCACTTTTCCCCTTAAAAATGGAGGGAAGTTGGATTCCTCCATAAAAGATTTAGAGAAGATACATATAATTTCTATAATTTAACATTTTATTTACTTACTTAACATTTTAATACCACTTTTCCTAAAAGCTCAAAGTGGTTTCCAAACATAACTTTTGATACACAATCATTACAGTGCTATTAGATACCCATAGAACCAAGTATAAAATTAATAGTTAGCCAAAGGCCCTTCTAAATTGCTTGTCCTTGCTCTTTTCCCTAAACTGCAGAAGGAACCAAACAACCTTCCCATCATTTGATGGGATAGAAGTGCCACAAGACAACTTTCTTGCCTGGGCTGAGGCTGTCTTTACTTCTCAGAGAAACTCAGAGCAGGTCCTCAGGAGAAGACCACCCAGGCTCACAGAGGAAAGGCAGTCCTTCAAGTACTTCTTTACCTGAAAGGTTAGCCCGATCCCATCAGACCTCAGAAGCTAAGCAGGGTCAGCCTTGGCTAGTATATGGAAGGGTGACTTCCAAGGAATACCAGGGTTGTGACACAGAGGCAGGCAATGGCAAACCACCTCTGAAACATCTCTTGCCTTAAAAACAAGTCTAGCTCGCCACCCAGTGGTACATAACACTAAAAGAGCTTCAACTTCTTGTTGCCAGACAATCTTAGGATCTCCTGGCTATACTACACACAGTGCCATTTGATGATGATGATGATGATGATGATGATGATGATGATGACGACGACGACGACGACGACGACCTGAAAGTAAGTCTCCTTCCCCCCGGGGTCATCTTAAATTTATATACAAGATACAGTACAGTAATAAAAATCCTTTTGTACATAACTGTTTTTAAGGGGAATCATCTTCCCTTTGGGTATATCCCAGCAACATGTTCCTAACCTTCCCTCACAGCTGCCTTTCTACAAATAGGCTATTGATTTCTTTTACACTTCTGAGCTTGAGTAGGGGGCAGAACTGCACATTGCAAAACCACTATGATGTTTCCATGTTTGGGTTATGGTTATGGCAGTGACATGAGGGCTATTGAAGACATTACAAGATAGGAAGGGGGTGCCTAAACCCACTTGTAACCACCAGTTTGCCTTTGTTCCTTGTGCCCTCCCTTTTTGCCAATTTCCCACCCTTTGGGGGAAATTTGTAGGACTGAATTGGTCAGCAGAAAAAGATTAAGTACCCCCTCCACTTGCCTGCCTATTCACCCCTACAAATCTGTCTTCCACATTCACCTTATCTCAGAAAACACATGTTCGGGAACACGCATTTGCTCAGGCAACGTATAGTTCCAACCTGAGCTGTTAACGCATTGCATGAAATATTTATTTCATCAAGCTCCAAATTGTAACTTTCCTTGTTAGCCTAGCATTATATTGTCAATTTCCAATGCTTGAAACAGCTGCAAATTAGCCCATTACCAGCAGATGGTTTTAGTTTTTAGTTAAATACTATAATCCTGTACAGCATGAAATCAGCTTGGGATTTGCTTTCAGTGCTGGCTAGTTCGTAAGAGTACTGTGGTCCAGCCTTTCCCTGTCAACAAAACGAGGACAACTCTTCAATTAAGATTTTAAACCTTTCCTTTTTGCACAACACACACATTGTCACAAATGTGTTAACAGATTAGACACGTATCAAAGAAACCAGAGGAACCGTTCACAGTGACAGCCAGGGGATCCCATATCCATGGTTAAGAAGCTGAAATTATGTTGACTGCCATATGTTCTTTCTCCCGCACTGTATAAATTCAGGTAGTCCATCTGCTAAACTATTTTGTTGCCACTAGGACAGACATAAAGCTGTATTGTGTTCACAGGGTATTTTGTTCAAGCATTAGCATCTCCTGGAACACATTTCACAACCTGAAACTATAGTGGTGGCGCCCACCCACTCACTGAGTTAAAGTGTAGCTAAATTAATCTAAAAACTACTGTTTGGAGGAGTTTTCAGACAAAATAGAATATAAATAGGGGTAGATTTATATCTTTTAGCAGCAGATATTATTTTTCTTAAACGTTCTATGTCATAGACTATGTCTAAGGTAGAACTTTGTACTCTGTCTGTATTTGAAATGTTTCCCTGCTTTGGTGGGGATTTTGGTGTTTGCCTTACGTGTTTGTATGGTCATTTAGAAAATAAAAAAGGGGGAGGGAACTGCAGTTTGGATCCTAAGCCTTGCTTCTGAGTGTGCTGTGCCTTTTCTGTCCTGGAGGGCAGCCCTCGGCTGCAGACTATGTTCAGTGCTAGATGAAATGCCTAGCAGAAACACGCTTCACAGTGGAGGGCTGCTCCTGCAACAGACAAGGGTGCAGTGTAAGCGGAAGCAAGGCTTAAGATCTAAGCCTCTGTCCAGAGCGCAGGAATTCTTGAAGAAGAACAGTCAGCATTTCCATGTGAGAATCCAATTGTGGCAAACAAACTTCCCCGGAAAACAGCATACTTACAAGTTCAGTCTTCCCCTGCTATTCACTGCCATAGGGGAACAATTGTTGTGTTCTGGGGTGCACTGTCAGACTAAGCGGAACAATTGTGTTCTGGGGTGCACTGTCAGACTAAGCAGGACAGTTATGAGGCCCAACAAGCCTGGCAAGCACTCCGCAAGGACTGACTGTGCACTTTTAAATATGCCTCAGAATATTCTATAAAAGACAGAGGTTCCTGGACAGTAAATACAAAAAAGGGTTTCTTGAAGAAGTTTTTAAACCATTGCATTAAGTTAAAATCATGTATATAGTGTCACTTCGGTGAAACTCCATGTCTCTTTCTGTTATCATACTGTATCAATTCAAAGTTAAAAGAATGCCCAGAATGTACATGTGTCAGCTATTTTCACAACTGCAGTGAACTTCTGAAAATAGTCAGTACTCTGATACACTGGGGTTGCCAGCAAGTTCCCTGGAGGAACCACAGAGCCTAAGAGAAATGGAGGTCCTGGATCTTCATGTTTAAGCCTAGTCTGCCTCAATTGTGTAGAAAGCAGGGTAGAGTATTACTTAAAGAACAGATAGGTGCTGGCTGAAGAGCACTGAACTTATCCTCTGCCTTCTGGCTCATTATAATTGTACTTCTAGCCTAGGCTCCTTTTCACTTCTGGAGTTTATCTGAGGGAAAATACCGTGGTCAGACAGTGAGAAAGTAAGATGCAAGGGGAAAGTTTAACAACTCCTCCTCATGTGCCACTTTTTCTCTTAATATTGGACCCTGTTCTATTTCTCTAAATTAAGGGGCAGATTCAGGTGTAAACCCATGGATCTGTCATTGTGACTTGCACTTTGCACCTAAGAAAATGAGCTGTGAACCAAGAGGCTTCCAGTTCAAATGGAGGTCTTTGGCACACCACTGTCTCCCAGCCTCCCTACCTACAACATGGGAAAACTAAAGGTCTTCCTAATAAGTTTATTATAAGGATTACTGAGATAATGCATATGAAGCACTATGTGACTGCTAAGTATTATTATTAATACTCAGACACAATGGATTATATATGGTGGAAGACTGCAAGTTCTTTGCCAGTAAATGCTGGGAAGTTTGGGGACCACTGTCTGGGAAGGTAGATGTTTCAGGGGGGAATACGACATCATTTCCAGGTGATGATTGCTTTACCACAGAGACTGGGGGAAATTCCTAGAGCATCACCATCAATGGCATTGACCTCTTTTTCTCCTGCTCTTCAAATTGTCAAGGACAGGGGACTGAGAGCATGGGCAGAAGATTGCCAACTGCCACCAGGCGAATGGTAAGACTATATGGCAGCTACTCGTAATGCTGCATGTGAGTGTGTATGCTCAGCTCCATTAAGAAGCAAAGAAATACATTCAGAGTATAAATAAGGAAGGCAGAGTCTCTGTAACATGGGGAATGGAAGCTGGAGGATGACTGTGCTGTGGAATAGGTGCTTAACATCTCCTAATCACACTGCTAGGATGATATGAAACTAGATGAGGTCACAACATGAAAACAGTTCACCTATTTATCTTCTCAAAATATTGTATTAGTTTTCAGATCGCAAAACCTACTCACTCAGCCTTGGGAAAAATCTTTAATAAAATTAAAGTAAGGAAAACATTAAGGGGAAATAAAAAGTGAGGGAATAGTTTCATGACGTTAGGCTGCAGCACCACAGGAAAAGTTTAGAAAATTTTAAAAAGACTTGACAACAGTACACTGCAGCATAGTAGGTTTATTTATTGCCAGTGAGCAGCCAGGAAGTGTTAATTTGGGCGTTTGCATACTTCACATTCCAATACAGCCATTCACGTGATTTTTGTTGTCGTTGATGCAAGATAGCCAGTGTAGGCAATATTCAGGTATCCAATTTGCCTTAGAATGTCCAGTCATTGGTTTGTCCTGGATATGTTTGAATTCATATTGCCAGCTTGTATTGAGCAGGAAGACTTCCTGGCTATTTTATCTTCCCCATAGCATGAACTGTCTTCAGCAGCCATCTTGGCTTTGCAGATTTAAAAAAAAGAGAGAGAGAATTGAAGCTGGTATAAAAACACCATTGTCTGTCATGTGACCACTCAACCCACTGTTGTCTCTCTTCATGGGTTTTGGTTGTGCTTTTAAAAAATCTGAAACTTTCTTTTAACGGGAGGTGATAGTGAGAACACAGTAATGTATATATGTGAAATGATTCTTCTGTGACACCTACTTCAGTTCTCTCAGGATACTGACCACCAAAAAGGGTATACCAGAAATCATGGACCCATGTGAACAAAAGCTAAGGAGCTTTGTCAAGGCGGGGAATTAGGTGGGATTCAGCTGAAAAGCTGGTAGGATCCAACCCCTATGTCTTCAGGTTAATGGCATCACCATACACTATGCAAATATATTCATTGGCGACTCAGAACAATGGTTCCTCATCTTCTATCCTTTCTGTGTTTGAGATGCATTATTGAAATCTTCACCGCTTGGAGCTTCAGGAAGACACCTGAGGTTCCACCTGGATTTCGACAACTTCCTCATCATCACCATCAGTTTGAGCCTAGACCGCTCCACACGGCAAGTTCGCTTTCTTGATGCTACAGTGCAACAGTGCAGTGGACATACAATCACTAGCTTATACTGGAAATTCCTGTCTACACACTTCATGGCACCATCTGTAGTATATCCCATGGCCTGTCCTAGCTCACACTCAGCTCCCTGATTTACAGCACTAACAGGCCTCCTTACAGAGACAAGAAATTAGGCCCTATTAACAAGTTATTATATACTGCCAACCTAGCAGTTCGAAAGCGCGGCAGGCCGGAGCCGATTGGACAGAGGCCGGCTGCGGGAGCACGCGCTGACGTGTGTTTGGCCCAGGCCTGGGAGGAGTCGCGATGACCGAAGGAATACCTGCGCCAGGGAGACGTCGTCGCCGGACTGGAAAAGACCGCCCGCAGAAAGACCACAACAACGAAGTCTCCGCTTCAGGGTGCCTGTTAGGTTAGTCACTTCCCCCATTGTATATGTGTGTGTGGCCTTAGGTAGGAATTGTATTCAAATGTATAATGTAAACCGCTCACAGCCCTTAGGGGGTGAGCGGTATATAAATCGAGGAGGGGGATAAATAAATAATTTTAGGACCTAATAACAATGATACCATCAAGGAGCTCATTCATCCATTCGTCTTCCAATGTAATATATGCTATGCATATCAATAAACCCTTGTGCTGTGCGGTCTACATTGATCTCTTTGCAAAGGAACAAATGGACACAAATCGGACACTAAAAATGGCAATGTTCAGAAACCAGTGTGAGAAAATTAAATTTTCCCAAGACGCTCTGCCGCTTCTTTGAAAGTCACCATTATTCAACAAAATAACTTCAAAGGGAGATTCAGGAAATTGATCAAATATAATGTATCAGGAGGCTTAATTGAATTCATCAAGCTCTGTCTGGGCTGAAATCAATGTTATATCTCCTCCTACTGTAGGTGTTAAACTAATGAAGGTTTTAGTATCATCAGTGACTCCAGTTATGGCCACTGTGCCTTTCTTGCGGTGTGTAGGCCTTCTGGACAGTAGGTTTGCTGGGAGTGAACGTTTCTTTCTTGGTTTTGCCTCTAAGCAGCCCCCCCCCCAAAAAAAAAAACTTTAGTTTTTTCATAAAATCTGGGCTTCGGTTCCAGAAGACAGCACTTCTTCCTCCTCCTCCTCCTCCTTGCACTTCCGCTCTCAGGGAACCACAAACTGAGTCCTGCTTTGGTCCAGATTGCTGGGGAGGGTTTTTTTTTACTATCTCCCCCATGCAAGTATACCAAATCCCTCCCATCTCCCTTGCTATTCATGTTGCAACCTGTCATCCTTGACTGGGAGCCAAATAATAAAACACAGGTCCAGTGACACTTTAAAGCATTTATTCCACCCTGAGCATTTGTGTGAATCAGAGCTCACTCTTTTAGATGCCATGAAGAGAAAATCCTGTTCCACATTTTTATACAGAAAATTACTGAAGAGGAGGTGAGGGAGCCACGCATGTTGCCGAGGTGAAACCACTGCTACCTCTACCTGCTTCAGGCTCATCCGGCCCCTCTCTGCAATGCTTCCATTCCCATAGCAAGCACACTGATTTGCCACCTGAAGTTGTCAGTCCGGCAAAGTTTTTTTCCTGGGTCGTTTTCAGCTTCACTTTTAGGCCGGAAGCCCAGACACCAGTATGCATCTGAGCTTTGCATGGAAATGTCACAACATACCTTTTCCATTTCATGGCTCTTTGATCAGAGTTTACATTTTCCCCCCTCAGGGTCAAATGGCCATGAAGTGCAAGAGTTACAGGGCAAAATGTAATTAGGTAAAATTCAAATGTAATCAAGAAAGTACAGAAATAATTAACAATAGCAGTAATTGGCCCTTTCTCTGGCTTTGCTGAGCCAGTTAACACTTGTAATGACCACGGAGTCTCAAGTCCTTGTTCAGCCCTCAAGGGGAGATTGTCTCTGTCTAGTTCAGTGATATCAGTCTCCCGTTTGAAGAGTTGTGGGGTTTCTTTGCTGGATAATGGCCCCGGTCACACGGGCCGGATATCGCCCGGGGGGGGGAGGCGTGGCTAATTGCCCCAGCGCAGTTTGATCCGCAATTACACGATCAGATGCGCCGGCGGCACACCATGGGTCCTTCCCTCAGTGCCAGCGGGTAAACGAGGGACCGGAGGGGAATGCCGCGCGCTGGCGCGATCACACCACAGGAGTCTGGAGGCAGCCCGTGGCAAACGTTTACTAGTACTTTGGAGGTACTACTTTTTTAACTCGCATTTTCGGCGGTAAGCCACAGGTGCGCTCCACTTCACAGATGTTGGGGTGTGATCGCACCTGGATAATCCGCCCACCATCCGTGCCTCTCCCATGGCAACTTTGCCGTGTGACTGGGGCCAGAAATGATTTTTAAATCAGCAACTGGGCGGCCAAAATATACTTCCACTGGTTTGTGAATACTGCGTAGGAACTGACCTGTCCGTCCTGTGTAGAAAGCAAGTAGATATTGCTAGATTTAGCTGTATGTCTGTGGATCCCTGAGAACCCTATGATATTATGCTGTGTGCATCCTGAAGTTCTAGGTTCCAATGACAACATCTGGGTGTTTAAACTCCCCTGCCTTTAGTCCAAAAAGTTCCACAATGGACTGGGATGCATTAGCTATGCGGACAATTAGCCCACAAGCCAGGAACAAATTTCAAACAGTTACTTTAATGAAATCAAGGCCTTCTACATACCCAAATGGATTTTTATACTTTTGTTTTGAGCAACAGATCCATTATCCCCTATTACAAACTGCTTCCGGAACTTACACGGGCTGTTTTTACACTGTAAACAGTCAGACCTCTGTATTTACTCAAGGGTGTTTTGTTTTATTAAGTTTCATCTGCTGTATTTTTAATGACAAGTTGACATGCCAAATTATAAAAATTATGAAATTCTGTGGAGTCACAGTAGATTATTGGACACACATGCAATAAGACATTTCTGCTTACCTTACTTTTATGCCAGAGTGGTTTTTTTCTAGCCCTTCTACTGTTTCCTATCTATGTAAACATATGTCTCTAGCCTAACCAAATAATGTCTCTACTCCAAACAAACCTCTGGTGTTTTCTTCTTTTTTATTATAACCATTAAACAATATATAATAGCTCCTGCAACCTCTGGGTAGCTAAAGGAAATAGAAGTCAATCCAGGTTCCTAGTAGAACACCACAGACTACAATATGAATGGCCTACTTATTTTTATATACCAAATATAGAAATATCCTCCATAGTATTTTAAGTAAGACTTTAAATTTAGCTTGTAATAAGAAACATCTGTGCTCCGTCATAAAAATGTGGGGTCTTTATTTAGTGAAACCTCTAAGGGAGATATTTTTAAGGATTCAGAAGTAAATTATATTTGCTTCTCCTTTGTGCTGAATTTAAAAAACCTAGTTTCTGAGTGGCCTCCTAAGGGGCAAGAATAAAAGGAAACAAATACCTTCTAAATTTATAGGTCTTGAGCTTTAATGGAGCATTTGTCAGTAACCACAAGAGTTTTAGGTTAAAACCTACAACTTGGGGGAATCTCCAGAGGAGCACCCCTCTCTCTGTTCTCAAGGCTTGGAGAATCAACTGACAGTTCACTAGACTGGTTTCTCTAAATCACATTTCTTGCCCTTTATTTTGAGTAATCATGGAATATTTGTACAAAGAAAAGCTGTTTTATCAATAATACCCTACATATTCAACTCTTCTTCCTCTCAACACCTGCTATTACATCAATTAATGCAGGAATTTTAAAAATATCCCCTCATTAATTTTTATTAAAAAATTAACCAAGTTTAATAACTGGAGCGGCAGTCTTGGTGCAGTGAACAGTTCATGACATTTTTGCCTTACTGGGGAAGAAATGGCTTGGCTCCCTTGCATGAGTTATCCACCACTATGCTCTGCAAAAATTTTTTTATCTAATGTATTCATATTTAAAGTATTTTCATGCCACCTCTCTCAACAGAAAAGTTCTTGAGGTGGTATACAGTAACAAATATATATACAGTTAAATCAATCAGAAAAGTCCACCACATAAAACCAATAAAATTATTTCTGTACTTAAAACATTTCTATGCCAGCTTTCCATCCCTTTATTATCCTTTCCACTTCTGTTATGCCCTCTATCAAGGATTCTCGGGTTTGTACTAGGAACCTTGTGGTATGACTAGAGATGGAAAATTTCAGCAAATTTGTAGCCACATAACAACCTCCCCTCCCCAGTTTTCCTTTCTTTTTTTAAAAGAAACAACAGGAACAGAGGTCTGTTGGGAAACTGAATATATGCAATAATATTGCCTAGCAAACTTACATTTTACTGATTTAACAATATAAATGCTTTATAATTTAGCATGTAAAATTACACTATTATTACACTATTACATATTATTTACATAATTCCCTGAGAAAGAGTCACAACTGCTACATTCTATGCTAGCATAACACATGTATCATAACTTTTGCTATCTGAGAAGTAGAAAAAAATAAATGTTGAGGACAGAAAACAAATTCTATAGTAAACAAAAAACAGTATTATTTGAGCAGAAACAGTCTCATACATTCAAAATAGGCAGGACTATCAGCATATTTGGATGTTAAGTTAAACATTACAAAACTGAAACTCTATCATAATAATACATTATTAAGCATATTAATTAGTGCAAAAACATTTACAATTAAATAAAACAATTCTTTAAAACATTGATTGTGTCTACAGTTTACATAGGAATGATTATCTAACTAGGAATAAGGCCTGCCTGGTATCACAACTGAACTCCAGACAACAGATCTCTCTCTCCCCCCAGCAAAAATAACTGCTTTGGAGGGTGGCCTCTATGGCATTCGGTTCAGCTGAGGCTGCTCCCCTCCATAAGCTCTGGCTTCCATAGACTCCACCACAAAATTTCCCAACCTGGAGCTGGCAACCCTAGTCAGGACTGGCCCCAATGAGTTTTCTCCCAAAGGCCAAAATAGGAGTGGAAAGGGTCTCCTCCCCCTGCGTTTTACTGACAGAACCAAGCTTGGTTGCCTAGCAACAGGCACTGAAAAGAAAGTAAGGTTGCCAGCTCTGAGTAGGGAAATACCTGAAGATTTGGGGGGTAGATCCTGTGGAGGGCAGTGTCTGGGGAGGAGAAGGATTCAGCAGGGTATAATGCCATAGGGTCTATCCTCCAAAGCAGCCATTTTCTCCAGGGGAACTGATCTCTGTCATCTGGAGATCAATTGTAACAGTGAGAGATCTCCAGGTCCCCCCTGGAGATTGGCAACCCTAGGGAAACGTCAGCCACACAGCAGGAGGTTGAGAAGAATGGTTTGACGGCCACTGGCCCACCTTAGTAGCCAGCCAGCCATGGTGGAGCCAAGCAGGAGAGAAAGCTGTTTGCACAGTTTATTCTGACAGAAAAGTGGCCAAGCTGGCAGTGCGTGAGGAAGAACAGCAGACCCAGCACCCAGCCAATGGCACACAAGTACTCTTGAGTGGCGGTTGATGGGCCAAGGGCTGATGGGAGAGCTGGAAATGGGAGAGCTGGAAATGGCCAACATTTTAGGAGAATTATATAAGACGAGGAATAAGGCCTGTTGTGGAAATAAATACAACAAGCTCTAGAAAGAGGCTCTGAGAGAGGGCTCCAGCCGTGGGCACTTAGTGTCAATTTGCTGTGGTGACCTCAGCAGGGTATAATGACACAGAGTCCACCATTTTCTCCAGAGGAATTGATCTCTGCTACCTGAAGAGCAGTTGTAATTTTGAGTGATCTCCACCCTTCACCTGGACATTGGCAACAATGGTCCCAGCCCAGGCAGGCCAGAGTTTCCCTTTTATTCTGTAGATTAACTACTGAGAGAACGACCAATGCCTTAGGCTATGTTATATTAAACAGACAAGCCACACCAAGCAATTGCTACAATACTGGTATGCTAAACTAATGGAATATGTGCAATAGAAGTTAAGAGCAATACTAACCGGCATTTCCACCAGAGCTCCTAGTGATTCTGTTGCCACCCACCAGTCATAATTGTACTAACCAACAATGCCCTCACAACACACTTGACAAATTGAGATAGACTGGAATATTGTGACATTCATCCCACACTCTTCCAGAGGGAACACACAACTGAGCTGCAAAAAACAATCCAGAGCTGTGTTTGTACTCTTCCCTTGCCGCCACTGGAGTCACCCGTGCTGCAGGAAAGCTGCAACTGACACCAGCCCAAAGGCTGCCCCCAGATGGGTTCAAATTCCATGGCAACTCAAACACAGCCACCAGCAACCTGAAAACCCTTTTGACTGGAGAGAAAGACAGCGCTGAATAGGGAAGTATGCTTTGCCAAGTCTGTCCAGAAAGCCAGCTGCATAGGCCAGTACTTAGAAGCATGTGGAATCCATAAACGGCCATTCTGCCTATATTACCTTATTTATTTATTTATATTATTTCTAGCCCGCCCTCCCCTGCACAGCAACGCCCAGGGCATGTTACAATAATGCATATAAAACAATAAGATTAATTAAATATTGTAATGTATTGAAATGATTACATGAATCACCTCATAGGACTCCCGTGTTAAGCTTCGAGCCAGACCAGGGCTCCTCTGAGCGAACTTCCTATTGGTCGCTTCGTAACAGCGACCAATCAGAACGATACCATTCCCTAGGAGGGAAAGACTCCCATTGGTCTTTATTCTAGCAATCTCATTGGTTGTTATTTGTAAATAGGCGTGGCTACATTAGCCCGGTTATGTTTAAAAGGAGCATAAGCTCCCACTGTTTTCTGTTCTGGTTTCTTACTGAGTTAGTGCTTGCTCGTTACTTCCAATAAAGCTGAATCACTTGCTGAATCACTGTACGAGTCCTTTGTTAGCGCGATCTAACAATTGGCGACGAGGATGGGATGTTAGAGCAGGTAGGCAGCCCTGCGGACATCCACACTTCGGACTCGGAAGAAAGCGGGCAGAGCACAGCAGCCGATCCGGCGGAGGCGCCACCAGCTCCGGTGCCCAAGTCTCCCCCGATGGCTGGAAGCCAGAAGTTCGAGTGCTTCGAACCCTCCTCAGAAGACTGGGACTCCTACCTGTCCAGGTTCGAGTTCCATCTGGAGACCCACGACATCACCGATGAGGCGAAGAAACGAGCATGCCTCCTGAGTTCCTGCGGGAAGGGGACCTTCGACATAGCCAGGTCGTTGGTGGCCCCAACTGATATAAAGACTGTCACCTACGCTGACATCACGGAGAAGCTTAAGGCTCACTATTCTCCACAACCGTCGGAGATCGCCTGCCGGCACGCTTTTTACAAGCGGAACCAGGCCGGAGGCGAGACCATCGCAGATTTCGTGGCGGCCCTTCGCAAAGCCGCACGGCCATGTAATTTCCACAACGTGGAGGAAGCCCTCAGAGACCGTCTCGTCTGCGGTCTCAAAGATGAAAGGCTGCAACAGAGGCTGTTCGCCCGCACCACCCTGACCTGGGCAGTGGCCTACGAAGAGGCCGTGGCCGCGGAAGCAGCGGAGAAGTCCACGAAGGAGGTCCGCCAGCGGGTGGCAGAGCCCAGTATACACGCTCAACGAGACAGCGAGGGCGAAGACGCGGATGATGACGTCAACGCGGTTCGAGGCAAGCGGACCCCAGCGAAGACTACCAACGTCAAGCCTTGCTCCGGTTGTGGCGGGAAGCACCAGCGCGGCTCCTGTTGGGCTCGTGATGTCGACTGCAGAGCGTGTGGGCGGCGTGGTCATCTGGCCAGAGTCTGCAGATCAGCGAAGAAGGATCCCTCAACTAACAACCGGTCAGCGCAGAGGGGCACTCCAGTCAGCACCCAAGGCAAGACCCGTTCCTCAGCATCGGAAGCAAGCTGCCAGTTGACGGCGACCTTGTCGAGCGCATCGGCCGTAAATCGCACCAGCAGCCAGGGCAAGATCACCGTGACTCCACTCCTCGACGGCCGACCCTGTACAATGGAGGTGGACTCAGGATCGTCCGTGACGGTGATTTCTGCCGCGTCCTGGCGCCAGTTGTTCCCGAACCGAAGCCGGCGGCGGCTCCAGCCTGCGGGAACCAGAGTGTCCGACTTCCAGGGCAACCGAATTCCCTTGGCCGGACGGGACTCTGTTACTGTTGAGTATAAGGGGAAATGTGTTAAACTGTCATTCCTGATTGCAGAGGGAGACCGGGTTAACCTGCTAGGGTTAGATTGGTTTGAGCCATTGGGCATCGGTATTTCTGGGATTAACAGGATGTCTGAAAATAAATGGGGCATGCTGTACGACCTGTTCCCTGATGTATTTGCCGAAGGGTTGGGAAGGTACAAGGGCCCCCCGGTTGCGTTTGACTTAGATCCGTCAGTCAAACCTATTAGGTTGAAGTATCGGAAAGTACCTGTGTCTCTCAAACATAAGGTGGAAAAAGAGATTGACAAACTAGTTGAGCAAGGGGTTTTAGAGCCAGTACCATACAGCAAATGGGAGACCCCGATCGTAACCCCTGTCAAATCAGATGGGTCCATACGACTATGCGCCGATTACAAATGTACGATTAACAAGGCGCTGCAGCAACATTCGTACCCGGTCCCGGTAATAAGCCACATTTTGGCTTCCCTGGGGGGTGGCAAGATTTTCGCCAAATTTGACCTGGCCCAGGCATACCAGCAGTTGCCTGTCACCCCGGAGGCTGCCGAGGCCCAAACAATTGTAACCCACCAAGGGGCTTTTAAAGTGAACAGGCTGCAATTCGGGGTCAACGTAGCACCTGGGATTTTTCAGGGCCTCATGGAACGTCTACTAAGGGGGGTACCTGGCACAGTGCCCTATTTTGACGACGTGCTGATTGCGGGCGGGTCTGAACAGGAACTACTGGACCGGGTTAAAGAGGTCCTCAGGCGTTTTCAAAATGCCGGCCTCAGAGTTAAGCGCTCAAAATGCACGCTCGGGGTGGAAAGTGTGGACTTCCTGGGGTTTCGCATTGACGCAGAGGGAGTCCACCCCACGGATGAGAAGGTATCTGCAATCCAAAACGCCCCCAGGCCGGTGAGTAAGAAGGAGCTCCAATCCTTTTTAGGACTCCTGAATTTTTATCATGCGTTTTTACCGCATAAGGCATCAGTGGCGGCCCCTTTGCACGCGCTTTTGCACAAGGAGGCAAAATGGAAGTGGGGGCAGGCCGAGGAAAAGGCTTTTGTGGGAGTCAAGGAGCTGCTGACATCTAATGCCGTACTCACGCATTATGATGAACACAAGCTCCTGGTGTTAGCTGCTGACGCTTCACCGTTTGGAGTAGGCGCAGTTTTAAGCCATCTGATGCCTGATGGGAGCGAAGCGCCTATCGCTTTTTATTCTAGATCACTATCTGCGGCAGAGCGGAACTATGCCCAGATAGACAAGGAGGGTCTGGCGTTGGTAGCGGCTGTCAAAAAGTTCCATGATTTTATTTTTGGCAGACGATTTTTGCTGGTCACTGACCACAAGCCGCTACTGGGGATTTTTGCGCCCGATAAGCAATTGCCAAACATCATGTCCCCACGCATGCTTAGATGGGCGATATTTTTGCAGGCTTATGATTTTGACTTAGAGCACCGGCCTGGGAAAGCGATTGGGCATGCGGATGCCCTCAGCCGGTGCCCGGTGCCGGACATTGGCGCAGACCCTGCCCCCGCCTGTGAGGTCTTGGCAATTGAGGAGCTTCCTCGACCCCCGGTATCATCCAGGGACATTGCAGCACACACGGCCAAGGATAGCGTGCTGTCCCGAGTATTAAACTGGGTTTGGAGGGGGTGGCCGGTTGGAAGCGTTGAACCGGAGTTCGGCCCTTACAAAAGCCGTCAAAATGAACTATCCATTTCTAAGGGCTGTGTATTATGGGGGAACAGGGTGGTGGTTCCTGACAAACTCAGGACGAGAGTGTTAGAGTCGCTGCACGAGGGTCACCCCGGTATGGTACACACCAAAGCGTTGGCCAGAGGGTATGTCTGGTGGCCGGGGCTGGACAAAGAGATCGAAGAATGGGTACGAGGGTGTCCCAAATGCCAGCAAGTCAGACCCGATCCCCCACAAGCTACACCCCAAGGCTGGGAGTCATCTGGTAAACCCTGGGCCAGATTGCATATAGATTTTGCTGGCCCTCTCCAAGGGCAAATGTTCCTAATTGTGGTGGACGCTATGTCCAAATGGCTGGAGGTCGTGCATATGAAATCGACCACATCACTTGCTGTGATCCATGCGCTCCGCCGACTTTTTGCCACCCACGGGTTGCCTGACGTCATCGTCAGTGACAACGGGCCTCAATTTGTGTCTGAGGAATTTAGGCTCTTCCTCACGAGTAATGGCATACGCCAAATGACTTCGGCCCCTTTCCATCCGGCATCTAATGGCCAAGCCGAACGGATGGTCAGGACGGCCAAAGAGGCCCTGGGTAAAATGGACGAAGGGGACTGGAGCCAGAGGCTGGGCTCCTTTCTTTTGCTGCAGCACACCACCCCCTGTAGTGCTACAGGCCGTAGTCCGGCCGAATTGTTAATGGGGCGGAGACTCACGACCCGTTTGAACCGTATGCACCCAGACCTATCAGAAGATCAGTCCGAGCGTACCACTGCGCAACCGAAGGTGCGCATGTTTGAAAAAGGGGACAAGGTTTTCGCACGAAATTATGCAAACGGGCACTTGTGGCTTCCTGGGGTTATATCCGACTCTGTGGGTACTCGAATGTATGTGGTGCAGTTAGCTGACGGTCGAATATGGCGGCGCCACATAGATCAGTTAAGGAGACGTTGGGCTAGGGACAGCGCTGACTCTCCGACGGCTGAATCCCCTGATGTCGAGTGGACACCCCCAGAGCAGGCGGTGAGTACCGAAAGGCCCGGTACTGTCCCCGAGTCAGGGCAGAACCCTGTGTGCGGGGCTGAAATCCCAGTCGAGTCTGTGCCTGATCCAGGCTGTAGTGAACCCCACTCTGACCCACAACCTTGTCTGCCCGTGGTGCCTGCACCGCTCCGCAGGTCCCAGCGTTCGCGGCAAATGCCGACTTATCTGAAGGACTATGAGTGTAAATACTGTTGGAATAACTGATGTACAAAGGTTGATTGCATGTTTGTAAATAATAAAACAATTGGGATGATGGCTTAACTTAGGGGGGAGGAATTGTAATGTATTGAAACGATTACATGAATCATCTCATAGGGCTCCTATGTTAAGCTTCGAGCCAGACCAGGGCTCCTCTGAGCGAACTTCCTATTGGTCGCTTCGTAACAGCGACCAATCAGAACGGTACCATTCCCTAGGAGGGAAAGACTCCCATTGGTCTTTATTCTAGCAATCTCATTGGTTGTTATTTGTAAATAGGCGTGGCTACATTAGCCCGGTTATGTTTAAAAGGAGCATAAGCTCCCACTGTTTTCTGTTCTGGTTTCTTACTGAGTTAGTGCTTGTTCGTTACTTCCAATAAAGCTGAATCACTTGCTGAATCACTGTACGAGTCCTTTGTTAGCGCGATCTAACAGAGCGCATTGCTCAGCCAATGGGATAGCTGGAAACGGCCAATACACTCAGAGGATTAGTATATAGAGATGCTATGGATATGTCTTACATAAAGTTTGTATACTGTATATTTTGAGTAAAACCTGGTCTTTCATTTAATTTATTGTGAAAAGGGGTGAAAAACTACATTGAAAAAGTCCTCAGACTTTATCATGCTATACATTTTAAGTGAGAAAAACTTTGTCTCAAGAAGTATTTCACTTATTCTAAAAGATTTTTTTTTCAGTGATCCCCCAAATTTCCCAATATTTCACTGGAAAAACTGAAAGCCCTTGGACTTTTTCCATGTGCTACATTTGGAATTAGCAAAATGCTTCTCAAGGCAAGATTTTCTCAGTCAAAAAGAGAAAATATTTCATAGTCTCCCCCACCCCCGCTTTCCAAAAGTTTCTCGGGGGGGGGGGGGACCACACAACGGTTTTCTCGCCCAACTTTTACATTGTTTTTTTCAGGGGGCCTTCATACCTCTAGGCTTGACTTCACCTGGTTAGTAACCTGAGAATGTGATCCTTTCTCTTCTAGGATATTTCAGTGTTGCTGACTCTACTCAGCACTTACTACTGCACTATATTCACATTACTATTCTGCAACAGTCGTTCCCACGGCAGTGACAGAAGTGGGTGGCATATTATGACCACTTTGGATTTGTCTCCAGAAAGTCAGCCAGGGATACTGGCCTCTTTGCATGCTTCTCTTCCCTGCCACAATCCCCATTCTCAGTAGTAATCAATACAGGAGGGCTTTTCCCATTCATTCTCCAAATCTGTAAGCCTTGGAGACCACTGCTAAAAATCCTTGCTTTGTATTTTTCCTCTTCAGATGAGAAAAGAGCAACATTCTAATCAATTTCAGAGTGCTTCACCCAGTACTCTTTGCTTCTGTAACATTCTGGACTATTTCAAGCCATTTCATGAAGCCCTTTATTATTTTTAAGTGATCTGTCGTTTATGCTCCTCTCCCCCATTGTTACTGTAATTAGCCCTAATTAAGTATTTCCTGATTTCATTTCCTTATTGCAGCCACAGGCTGTTCAAATATAATCAGGGAAGGGACTGCATCGCAGGACATTTTAAAATGGCTGTGCAACCCGGAAATGGTGGGGGCATTACCAGCCAAATGACTTGAACATTCCTCTTTCCAAGTGCATCAATAGCATTTTGTCCACGCGCACTGGACAGACTAACGCTGCAATTCTGTTCAAAGCCAACAGTATTGCCACAAACCAAATTTGAAAAAAGATGAGGACAACACAGAAAACATATGGGTGCAACAGTCTGGTTGCCACTGCATCTGAATTCTCCCTTATAACCTGGTAAACGAACAATGGCAATTCCAGACAAAATGCCTATTGTGGAAACAGCTTGTGTGTGTTTAGGTCTCATATTCTGCTTCAGGCATAAAAGAAAACAGGTGTGTGCCTCTAAGCCAGGTGGGCAGGACTTGGACTGGCCAGGCCTAGTATAAATAGAAGGAACCTGGTTTGGTCAACAGAGCAATGCCATTTTAATTTTATTTATATCATTTATACTCCACTTTTCTCACCAAACTCAAAATAGGTCACACAGTGTGAGACAATTAAATCAATACGGATGGGACATCCAGTAAACTATGCAATAAAGTCTGGACTGTAGATACGACGTTTAAGTATTGCACTTCCGACTCCAATTTCTTCCACGCCAACAACTGATATCAAGAACCCTAGCTTGGAGCACACACATCCCACACTAGATTAAGGTCTGATCATCCTCACCTACATCAAGTATTAACAGATTCAGAGTGGTCTCACCTAAGTTAAAGCAGTAAGATTTTGATGTCATGTACATCTCCCTGTTTGAAGACTAAGAATGCAGCCTGTATAACGAATGTGAAACCCAAAGGCTGACTAAAGATAAAACAACCCATTGTGGTCAATAACACTGGCGACAGGACGGTGCTTTGAATATCAGGGCCTGATAGGATTTATGCACACACCTCTGACTCATGTTTTTAGAATGCTTACGGCTGACAATACTGCAGCACTAAGAACTAACCAGCCTGTTGGGAAATACTTCATACATTTGCAAGACAGTTGGGATTTGTCCCAGTTCTTCCAGCTTTCATATAAAAGCTTAAAGGCATCAGTTAGCAAAGGAAACAGAAATGGCAGTTTTGACATCTGAAACACACACAGGCTTTCACCTTGAGTATAAGAGAGAATCCACATCTCCCCTAAATACTCTCCTGTGAAGAAATCTGTGTGCATTTAGATGTTCACATGGCTCTCTCATGCAGTGAGTGGTATCCACTTCTTTCAGACTATAATGGCAAAGAAAGGCAAAGAAAAGGAGATGTCGTCGTCATGTGTGTTCGAGTGTTTCCCAGAGCCATCTAGCTGCATGTAGATGGAATACTAGATTCATTCAACAAGGCAGTTCTCTTTATGATCTCAGCAAAGGTCTCAACAATGATAGCTGATCTACAAAGTAATGTAAACATGGACTGACGCCACTGAAATCAGTTGAAAAGTTGTTCTAGATGGTATGGCTAGTCCAAACACCCAGCAAGTGTTGGGTGTCGGGGGACCACAGCTGGTAGGGGCCTACCAAAATGGATAACATGCTCTGTAATCTATAATCTTCGCTGTCTTTTGAGTGCTCAGAAAGCCCCTGTGCAAGGCAAGGTCAAGAACATGAAATTTATGTGAAAATTACACTCTGAATAGGGGAAGGGAAGCTTCCCTCTGTTACACCTTTTAGGTCAAACCAGAACTACCCAAAATCACCCCACCTCTAAAACAAAAAAAAATCCAGTTTTAAAAATTTATTTACTTATCTGCTGCCTTTCTCCCCAACTGGGCCCCGTGGAGGCTTAGAGCATTCTCTCCTCCATTTCATCCCCACCACAACCCTGTGATGCAGGTTGGGATTGAGAAGAAAGAGTGGCCCAAGGTCACCCAGTAAACTTCCATGGCACAAGTGGGGATTTGAACCTGCCTCTCCCAGATACTAGTCCAGCACTAACTACTACATCACACTAGCACTCATGCCAAGTATTGTTTGCCAAAGCCACTGGGACAGAAATCTAAAATAGATGTACAGTGTGCCACATTACAGTCTGAATTCCCATTTTGTCCAGGGACCATCCACTGAACCTTTATGAGTTTTTCCTCTGGATATATTGTTTGTTTGGACAGAGACAAAGCCAGACCAATGACTCACACAAAAATGCAGCGAGTGGCACCCACTGAAAATCTGGTTCCATGTGATCGCATCACCCAGTCACTCCTGATGCAGATGTAATTGCTGATTTAGCTATCCTCCAAAAAGGTTGACTGAATGAAGACACACCTTCCACTCAATTTGCATGACTGACAAGCTATTGTGCAATTCCCCATAATCTCCCATGCATTCAAAAGGAGAGCAATTTTCACTGAGATGGGGCAATCAGGATAAGAGAGGGCAAATTTAGGACTATCCCAGGTTATCTCTATGCCCAGTATATCTGAGGTGTGTATAACTACTATGCTGGAGTCCTATATATCCCAGTGTAAGGACCCCTAGTTATCCGAAGGGCTACAGGTCAACAAAGTGCCAGACCTAAACCTACTGAAACCAAGGGCTTTATGCACACCTTCGTGCATATAGTTCACGACTTCCTCATTTTATACGGCAACCCTATACGGAGTTACTCCGCCAGTGATTACCAAGTCATAACCCTTTAAGAGCATCCTTTGCTTTTCTATAGCCAGACTCCGGGAGCACAAAATAGTTTGGTAAAAGCAACCCACCAACTATGACATACTTTTTCTAAAATACCAAAACTGAGGAAAGAAATAAGGGAATCGTTTCAGGACATTCTTTTACAGGAGAAAGGCTTGGTAGCGCATTACTTTTAAGTTTTCGTCTTGAGACTCTACACAGAGGAGTTTTTGAAAAAAACAACCCCAAACACCCCACAGTAGTCAACCTAACTAATACCTGAAGCCAAAAGTTAGGAAACCTTGCGAGGCCACTTTAAAAACGCAGCTAGAATTGCACCGATTCATTAGCCAGTCCCCCGCCCCGTCCGCTGGCACGTTCCTGCGTCGTGATTCCCCCTCCCCCTCCCCGCCGGGAGGCTCTGGGAGAAAAGGCGACACACACCCCGCCCACGAGGCGCACGAGCAAAGCAGCTACAGCACCCATGTTGTTATTGCCACTGACGCCGCCGCGCGCTCCGCGACTTCAGTCTCGTCAGCGCGCGAGCACGAAGCGGCGACAGTTGGCCGTTCAAAACGAAGCCGGCAAACGGGCACGCGCCCCTTAGCCCGGCTGCCCGGCCTCAACTCTTCCCCCCTGTCCCCCGGCCTCGCCTTCCCTCTTCCCCAGCTGACGCTTGGGTGTGTCCCTAAACCCTGGCAAAAGGCAGGCGGAGGAGGAGACGGCGGCGGGGCAGGCGTAGCCCGGCTGCCACGCATGCGTGCCGCCGGCAGCCCCGCCCCCTCCCCCGCCCATCCTTTCTCGTTTTCCTTCAGTGAGGCGGCCGCTTCGCTCCCTTTCCCTTCCCTCCCCCTTTCGGCGTCCCGTCCCTCGCCGCTTCCTTCCTCCTGTCTGTGCCATGGATGGGTAAGTACCTGCCTCGCCCTGGCGCTTGGGAACGGGCGGACTCCACCCGCCTGTTGAGGAGGAGGGGAGGAGGAGGACGACGACGGACCCCCCCCCCCCCCCCCCCCCCCCC
>NW_015160284.1:268942-290455 GCF_001447785.1 Gekko japonicus | reverse complement strand
CCCCACCACCTCACCTCTTCTCTCTCCTTTCCTTGGGGAAAAAGGAGGGGTCATGTGGAGTTTGTAGCCGAAGCTGCTTCCTGGGGAGGTGAAGAAAACAAGCTTCCCCCGCTTTCCTTGGTTTTCCTTCCCTTTCGCCCAGACCTGTAGTGGGGAGGGGGAAGACTGGGGGAAGGGAAGAAACTCTGTAACTTTTCCCGCAGGTATGGCTGGCCAACGGCGTGAGCTGGCCTTAAACTCATCGCGGATTTATTGCACTTGGAGCAAAGTCACGCCATACTGTTGTTGGAGCTCTTTTCTTCTCCCCCCCCCCGCCTTCCTGTCTTTAAAAAGAAAAGAAAAAAACTACCCTGAAACAAACAAACAACTACTCCCGAAAGATCAACAGATTTCTCTTCCTTCCCAGCGTGCTTTCGCTTCCTTCCCTTCCCTCTTGGGGGGGGGGGGGGGCGCTGCGTGAATAAAACAGCGAGACTGTCTCGAGGAAAACTGGATAGTGCGTTTTGTTGCGGTGGCCGCTTGATAGGTGTGAGCTGCTTTTACCAAGGAGTTTTGCTGCTGCTCCCGGGGAGGCGGGGGGCGGGGGGCGGGGACTGAATGAAAGCATGCTCCGGTTTTTTGTTTTTCTGGTTCCATTTTGATCTGCTGGCAACGAAATGAAAACCAGTAATGTGCGCATTAGTGGGGGTGGAGTGAAGGAACTGCATTTGTGACTTCGATTAAACGAGCTGGTTCTAGAGAGGGAGAAATAAACTTTGCAGTACCGGAAGCCACTCGAGTTCTTCCTTTTGGTGGGGGGTGGGAGATAGTGACATCAAGGATGAGAGAAAGCCACAGGAAGGGGTAGTTAGTTGTTAGAGTGCACTGTGCTTCTGTTCCTCCTGGTGTTTGGAGAACCAGGAAAGAGAGAGCGCCTCCTTAAGTTGAAGTGCTTAAAAATGAAGCTGAAGAACTTTTAAAAAAGGGTTTTTTTCATCCTTAAGGTAGGCAGTGACTGTATGTCTGGTGTAGTACTATCATAAGCAACAACTGGAGAAGCTTACAACTGTAATCTTAACTTGATACTGATGAAGTCCATTAACTAATTAATTAGAACTCTGCCCTCTCATGGCCATGAAACTGAACCCTGTGTTTCCATCAGCAATGTTGGCTCCTCAAGTGTTTATCATCTGACAAAGTGTTTGCCAATGCCTCCTGTGTGCTTTTTTGATACCATCTTATGACTCTTCATAAATTGGAGTTTTAATGTACTAATTTTAGGAGTTATTTTTATCAGTAACTTTGTATAAAGTTTTCAGATGATTCCTATGACTAGAATGTGATCTGTTTCAATGTAATTTAATATGTTTGTTTTACTTGATGATTGTTTTTAATATTATGTATATTGCCCAGAGCCCTACAATAGTAGGAATGGGGTGATTCATAAATGTAATAAATAATAATAGAACATTACAGTGATATGATGGAAGCTGCTTCATACTAATAGGCAGTACCCCACTAAGTTAATATTATGAATGCTAACTAAAACCTTATCGTAAATTCTTTGCATCTTATTGCTTGCTTGGAGCTTTGGTTGAAATTGTTGAAATAGTTTGGTGCTGCAAAGATCAGATAGGACAACTTTAAATCATGTGACAAGTTGCCTGATTTCTCTACTTTTATTACTAAGCAAACTGTCTCCAAACTGGAATGTAACTTAAGGTCAAACAGGGCAGGATGGAGATCGTAGATCTGTCTTTAAAAAGCCAAGGTGTTCCAAAGCGTCTCAGAGAAATGCCTCACCTATGTTATTTTTGTCTCTATACTGTTGATACACCACTTCTCTCTCCCTGCGGCATCTAAGATCCTAATCACCAATAGAAACACAAAGGTGTACTATAATCTGTAAAAAACACAAAAAAACCCTGTCTCAAAATGTAAGTGTACCAGCAATAATATTTTTCAAAAGTGTTTCAGAATAGATAAGTTGGAAGGCCTGCCAAGGTAGTACTCATCACAGTTAATGGTAGAATCTGAGAATGCAGGCTGTTCCGTGAGTATTTGCTACCCTATTTCAGATGAAGTAGGGTCCCGTAACAGAACCTCAGCCATTCTCTGTATCTGGCAGGCTCATACTTGTGGAAGTGTTATTTCCTTTAAAAGCTAATAATGGCATGGGTGGAGGGTGTTATTTCTGCTGGCAAAACCATTCTGAAGTGAAGGGTTAGAAAGCCCCTCTCCCCATATTCTGAGCTGAATCAGTGGTGCATGCATCTGTAATTCATTTTTTAAGACAAAATGAGATCTGATTTCTCATCTAGTTTGACCCATAAGTCTTTGCATGATCCAAGGATGTGCACTGTGTCTGAGATTGCTAGGCTTAGTCATAAGTAAAGAGAAATGTTTTTGTAAAATGATTAATATTAAAGATTAAATTACATGTAGAACCTTGCACAGTTCATGCTTAAAGAGGGCAAAAAGTAATGCAAAAACATGGCTTTTTGTGTTGAAGCAATTGAGGTTTCCTCGTCAACTAATATATGAAGTATTGTGATTGTAAGGATTCCAATATTGGTAACATATTTTGAAACAGTCAGTTTAGTGTTATATGAAAAAGAGGAAAGAATAGAAATATTTTTTTCTGGCAGCGTCAAGAATCCTTTGAAATCCATAAGCGTGGCATTCTGTTTCACCAAATAAGTTGGTATAAGCAACTTAATTGCCTTGTTGGTTTTGTGTCTCATTATCATAATTTGATTTCAGAAATTGTTCAGCATAGCAAGAAATGAAGGGAGAAAAAGTCAGGCTTTAAAAGTTGTGACTAAACTGAAAGCTGACATTTCTTTTTCAGTTTAAGAAACTTAAACTCAGGTTTTATTGATCATGGTGTCTTTCAAAAGAAATATAGTATGATAGCATAAGAATGTGGTATATAAGAGTCTGACTCAACTGTGCGACTGAGGAACAACAGCATAAGAATAATATATTTAATTTTGTTTGGTGCATCGGTGGAGAAGCCTTTCTGAAAACAAGATTTTGGACTAAGATATGTGTTTATGAGCAGTGGTTTTCAGTGTTTTGCCTGAGTCACTAAGGATTCTGCAGGTCATAGTGGATAGAATTTTTATGGGTAGCCTAGACTGGTTAGGCTGGGTCACTAATCACATTTACTCGCTTCAGAAAGATAAGCAAGCAAAGCCTTCAGACAAAAGCAGTGATAATTAATGTTTGCCTTCTCATGTGATAGTTACAAAACCCGCAGATTTCTTATATACCACATTTTTCTCTGCATGAAATCAAGTAAGAAGTCTAGGAATGGAGCTTGACCAATTGTGTTTAACATCTGTTAAACCAAATTGGTTCATGTTACAACCTGCATGCAGTTATAAAGGCAAAGCAAGTATATTAATTTTAGTGAAACTTACATTTCTAATTCAAAAGTAAATATAGCTATGTACTGAATGCAATTAAGATTTTTGCTCTAGATTTATAAAAACAGGTTTTCAGCACAGATTGTGTATTGTGTATAATCTTCAAGGAAATACCCAGTATTTTGCAGAAGATGAAGTTTCTGCCTGCCAGTCTTGTGGATGTGACATTGCTGAGCCCATACAAAACCTAATGTAATTAGACCTGCATCTGTTTTCTGCCTTAATTCTTTCTATGCATTTCAGGCATTTTTCCTCCAAATGTATTGGGCAGATGACTTACTTGAGGTAGGAGAATCAAAGGTTCTTAAGACAAGTGTCTGGTCTCTGGGAGTATCTGTTTGGAATGTTATATACTCTTACAGTTACAGTGCAGGACTTGGACTTGGAAGGTAACATTCAAATTTTAGGTACAAAGTTGTATGTCTTAAAGTACCTGGTTTTGCTTAGTTGCTGTCTGTAAAATGGGAGTAATATAACACTACCTCTTCGTGTAGTTATGATGGAATGAATTAACCTTATGTAAAGGAACAGTGAGGTGCAATGGTTAGTGTATCAGACTAGGACTTGGCAGACGTGGGTTCAAATTTTCACTGTTGTGAAACTCACTGGGTGACTTTGAGCCAGTTATTTGCTCTGGCTAAACTACTTCATGCGTTTGTTGGGAGAGTAAATGGAGAAGGGGAGGGCAATGTATGCCACACTGAGCACCTTGGAGAAAAAACGAGAAACCTGTAATTGATTGGTTCCAAAGGTGTAGATGTGCTTATCAATGCACAGTGTGGTTACTACTTTAGCTTCAATATCTGTATATTTCTATTGGGTATGGATCTTAATATTAGTTAATAAAGGCCCTGAATTATACCCTGTACTATAATTGTACCAGGCTAAAAGGCCAAGGCAGTAAGCGATGTGAAAAACCTCTGCTTGAGACCCTGAAGATCTGCCAGTCTGAGTAGACAATATTGACTTTCATGGACCAGTGATCCTGGTTCAGTATAAGGCAGGTTCATGTGTACCATGATGTGAGTGAGAATTGGTTGTGTAATGGAGGTCTTAGAATGCATGAAAACAGTGTTTAGGACTCATTTTAATATGTTCTGAGTATTTACATGCTGTGCAACAGTTGCATTTCATTCTACTTTGCCTGAATGATTGAAGGGAATATTGCCAAAATACTTTTGAGGGAAAGTGTGCCATATGTCAGTTGGCTGGGTTGAACAATATAGGTCAGAAGTAGTTACATCAATCGAGAGTCTTCATGAAGTGTATGAGATTTAAAGTCCTTTGTTATAAAATTCAGAAGACACCTGATGTAAGTTATGTTTTTCTTTTAGAAAGATATGAATAAAGTGTATTGATGGTTCACTACAAGTGGCTATCAGTTAGATAAAGAATTTCCAGTAGATCTGTTGCTTAGCCTCTAGGTACTGCTTTGGTGGGAAGGTAACAGCATTCTGTGCACCTCGGCGTTTAGTCATGCCAGCGACATGACCATGGCAACGTCTTCAGACAGCATTGGCTCTTCTGCTTGGAAACTAAGATGAGCACCACCCCCTAGAGTCGGATTCAACTAGCTTTCGAGCAAGGGGGGAACCTTTACCTTTAAAGCCTCAGTAAAGGTGATTTGAGGACTTCTGATAGTCAGCTCACAACTGTACTGTTCATTTCAACTTGATCTTCTCATCAGTGAAGGAAAGCTTAAGTAGTCACCATTTTATAAATAATACAGGTTTATTCAAGTATCGTTAGTTGTTTTAAACTCCCCCCTCCCCCCAAAAAAGCTTAGAAACTACTGTGTGTAGAGGGTGGAATGCCGGCTCAGCATTCTATCTCCTATACAACACACGTTGGAAAGAGGGGGAAGAGATAAATTCAAGTATCAGCCATAAACCTGATTATAAAGCCTCGCAGAACTCACTTTCTCAGACTACCCAACCACACAGAAGTATAAAAAGGAAAAACAGTAAATACTAAAAAAGAATCCTGTTCAGTAATAACTAATTGTTTGGAAATGGGACTTCATACTGGTGCTAACATCAGAGTTTTCATGTAATTGAGACTCCAAATAAGAATATTTTATTTGTCTCACGAGCTGTAAGTCAACTGCTCTCCAGCAGAGAGATAACAGAAACGGCCATACCTGGCATGCCAAGAGGCTTCCCTAGCAACATTCTGTTTATAACCCCCCCTTCCCCATGGCTGGCCTGTATTATTTAGAGCTCTGACTTCCAAATACAAGTTTAGTGTCCACATCTTGATTAGTGCAACTAGAACAGGAAATAAAAATAGTCAACAGAACTTTTTTAAAAAGCACTCAAACTGGGAAAACTTAACTGTTCTGATATGCAGCAATAAATATTGTTCTCGACTTCTTCCCACACTCACCTATGGTAAATATGTCAATGTTGACAGCTCCAAATAAGTTGAAGAACAGCATGAACTAAGCAGTGCTTTCTTTCTCCCAAGTGAATATGTTTAGGAGTTGGCTGTAAGACAAAAGGTATGCATGATAGATTTCACATTTATCAGGCAAGAAGAGTTTGGTCTTTTAAATGGTGAATAGCATCGTGGAGCCAGTTGTAGTGAGACATTCACAAACAGATGGAAGTGTTTCTGTTAAGATTCATAGCCGGGTAAATCATTTAGGAGTATATGTAATGTATTACATGCTGCAGAATGGTATTACTGTAACAAGGTATCACATGTTTAACTTGTACTTGCTCATACTACTAGCAAAATCATTGGTATTCATTGTGGTTCTAAAGTAGGGTGACAGATTTTTTAAAAGGTAATCTAGATTTCCATGTGGAATAAACATTTTTTTTCTAAAAGTGAAGCAGCTATCAGATGCAACCAATGAATGCCAAAACACTGATGGCTGAAATTCCTTAAATGTTTCATTCTTCTAAACATATCCATTCATGTGCTGATATGAACGAAGTTATACAGATAAAAGCTAGTTATGCAAGTCGCCAGAAACAACTTTTTTGTAGATAAACTGTCTAGACTCTAGAGTCCTAAACACATAGTCAAGTGAGCTGTTTTTCCCCCTGAACATCTGACACATTTTTACGCCACCCTTCCAGGAACTCAAGGTAGCATTAAATAGATCTTCCTACGTCTTGACTGTCTTGACATGGTGCTGGAGAAGACTCTTGAGAGTCCCTTGGACTGCAAGAAGATCAAATCAGTCAATCCTAAAAGAAATCAACCCTGACTGTTCCCTGGAAGGCTAGATAATGAAACTGAAGCTCAAATACTTTGGCCACCAAATGAGAAGGGAGCACTCACTGGAGAAGACCCTGATGCCGGGAAAGATTGAAAGTCAAAGAAGACGGGGATGGCAAAGGATGAGATGGTTAGACAGTGTCATAGATGCAACAAACATGAAGTTGAGCCAACTTCAGAGGACGGCAGAAGACAGGAAGGCCTGGCGTGATCTGGTCCATGGGGTCGCGAAGAGTCGGACTCGACTGTGCGACTGAACAACAACAACAACGTCTTGACTGTTAGGCATATGGTGAATTGACGCTATGCATTGTTTCCTTGACCATGGCTATGTTTGAGTAGGTCTATGATCATTTTTCTGGCAGTTATCATCAGAACTATTAGTCTTTGTAGCCAGTGGTGTCTGGGTCAGTGACTCTTACAAGTCTTATTATCATTTGAAGTTCCTTGGGAGATCTTCCAGATGTCCATACTTCAGTAATTGCTTTGCACAGTGTAACATCTACACCTTCACTTGGTCATTTTCATGTGATTAGAACAGCCCTATAAGCTTCTTGCTATTCCCCCTTTTTCAGATGGTTGTCTCCTTCCTTCCTTCCTTCCTTCCTTTTTGAGAGCTAATTTATGGGTACATAGTTTACAAACATGGTTACCTTAACAGACACCGTTATTGATGCTAGTATGGATTGCTGAGGTATTGTAATTGAAATACTCCATTTTATTTGTATTTCTTGCGTTGCTGCTGATATTTCCTCCTGGAATATTTTCTTGGTGCCAGTCTTGTTAAGTCAAGGTGTTTCTGTATGTTCCAAAAGAGATTGCAGTAGAAAGATGTACTCTGCTGTGGAGCCATATCTGGTACTGTACCTTGCATTACCACCTTTGAAATGGATGCTTCCCTTCCCTTCGTGTAAATTTGTTGTTTAACAATTTTAAAGTCCTGCAGTGTATTGTGGTATCCTCTTAATGGCTGTATTTGAACGCAGTTTCTCTGACAAGCCATTGTCTCCTCAGCAGCTTTCTCTAAGATCTTCCCTGAGTACTTGACATACCTTTATTGTACACAAACATTTGTAGTCTGATCTTCCACTTTCTCCTTGTTTGCCTTTTTTGCTTATTTATATGCACATGGATGCACGAGTATATGTTGTTAGCATGGTAAATATTGTTAGGCACAGTATTCATAAAAGTTGAGATGCAATCTGGGAAGTGAATTGCTGTATACTGCCCTTTTACTCTCCTGCCCTGGCTGCTTTCCTTTTCTGTCGCTGTCTCCCAAACTGACTTCCATGGATTCAAAATTTGACTTCTGCTCATTAGCAAAAAATATGTTTCTTTGGCCTGTGAAGCTGTGCATTATGATACGGAAATAGTACTGTTGGCTAGTTACTCAGTGGACCAGTCTAAAGTGTTACGTATGAGAAAGGTAAACTTAAGTATGGTTTGAAACAGCAGTTTATGTATATGTCTTCTTGAATTGTACATATGGAGGCAGATTGTTTTCTCTAGATGGGATAGTTACGATATCTGTGCACTGAAGTAGCTTGATATATAACAAAATGTATCTAAATTGATTGGTAATTCTCCTTATTTTTAGACAACTGAATTTTCTCAATCATAATGATATCTAAGCTGTAGTTGTTTAGTCACATGTCCTGCTTGACATTTATTAATGTTACTGTGCTTAGGTGCTCAGGAATATTTCTTCTTTCTTGGAGAAGACTACAGTCCTATCCACAGGGCCAGCCCTAGATCAAGTGGCATCTGAGTCTTTGGCAGCCCCTCCAATTTGTTCAGTTCTTGAATACATTGCATACGTAGCTTATTTCACAATTGGATACATGACTGGCCTGTGTTATTTCTCCATATCATATTAAAGGGTAAAGGTTCCCTTGCTCGAAAGCCAGTCTAATCCAACTCTAGGGTTGCCCCCCACCCTGTGTTCTGTGGCCATAGATTAGGTATGAGATTCAAAGTGTAAGCCGCTCAGAGACCCCTTAGCATGGGTTCGAGCGGGGTAATAAATTGAACGATAAATAAATAAATAAAAATAGGGTTGCGGTGCTCATCTCCATTTCAAAGCCGAAGAGCCAGTGCTGTCCAAAGACATTTCCGTGGTCATGTGTCCGGCATGACTAAACACCAAGGAGCACGGAACGCTGTTACCTTCCCACTGAAGTGGTACCTATTTATCTACTTGCAATTTCTTGCTTTTGAACTGCTAGGTTGGCAGGAGCTGGAACTAGAGACGGGAGCTCACTCCATCATGCGGCACACATATCATATTAGGGGATTGCATTTAACACAAGGATCTGTAAATCTATATTTCTTCATGACACGTATATAGATAGAAGCAAATATCTTTCTCCAAAGTATAAAGGAATTTATCAGTTTTAATAAAAAATAAGGGTACTACTCACTAATATGGATCTAACCTATATTACCAAGAGTTGCACTAGTAGGTGACCACATTAGAATGTTTAGCTGTCATCCTTTACTGTGTACTCTTGTTTCAGCTGTTGAGTGGATTGTTGAACAGATAGCCCTTAAAGCCTGGCACCCCAGTTTGCTTTAAAATCTAGCTCTGTCCTGTTTATTCATGGGAACATCCTTCATGAAAGACCGTCTCCATCTGTTTTTTGCATACCATAAAGATGACTACTTTCCTCTCTAGAAAGTAACTCTATGACAGTGGTAATCCAGCATATGGACAGAGGATGCTCAGAGTTTCAGAAAGAAATATGGATGAAATAGGACAGTTCTCTTTACTTGTCTGAACTCTATCACCCTCAAGGATGATAATGTGGAATACATAGTTTTTATAAGAAAGCATAAAAACAGTACAAAAGTAATGAGATACTCACTGAGGTACTTTTACACTCCATTTGTATCTGTGACCATATTGTGTTTTTTTAATCAGCAGAATTTTGCTTTGTGTATGTGGCAGACAGATGAAAAGCTATTTTTTCATGTTTCATGAACACATCTAAAGAATCAGTGCTATATTACATGTTCTAACTAAACTTCTTTCTCTTACTGTGTTACTAAACTGTCCCTTTTATTTTGCAAAAAACATTCCATAACTCATTACATTTTAGGCTTTTCCCTTCTTTTAGCTTTATTTACCACTGCCTGTGCAATAACTACTTTTCTAATGTTTCCATTTTCTCCATTTTTCCACACAGTGTTGTTACAGATCTTATAGCAGTCGGTTTAAAGGTAGGAATCTTTTTCTGTCCTTTCATATGCACTTGTTAATCCCTTCCCCTTGTTTCTCCAATTTCTGGCTAACACATTGATGTTCACACACATCATCTTTTTCTTGTGATCTTGCTGTTTCAGTCTTACTCTTTTCTTAATGAAGTGAATTGTAAGTATTCTTACAGGATCACAGTTGTTTTCCTTCTGATTCATCTTGATATAATCTGTACTTCAGAAATTATTAGGAGTAATATATACTCATGTATAAACCCAAAAGTTACCTTTGTGTTAGGGATACCTTTGTGCAAGGGATAGTCTGTGAGCTTTGTGGATTTCATGTTTGAACTTCTGGCCTCTACATCCCGTTGTATTTCCAAGAGTTCCTCAACCCTCAAGACGTTTTCCAAGTGATATGGGGGATGTGTATGATGGGCTGGGGAGCCAGGAAAGATAAAAATTTTGGTACACTCAGCTTCTAAAAGAGTCACAAAATACTAGTACTAGTAGATACGAGTTTCTACTTTTTCCTCTTAGGTCTTTATGACTTGTAGTGGTGTCTCAGAACCCATCTCTTAAAATTAATGAACATCTGAAATGTTGCATTCTAGTGCTGTGCAGACTTTTAAAAACCAAATTACAACCATTTTTAGTGGTCTTTGAATTCCAGTGCTGATGAAGTCCTCTGCTACCTCTGTGCTCTCAACTTTTAATAGCATATAAGCTGTACTCTTGACAGATGTTGCTCATTGTACAATTGCTGTTTAGTATATTAAGGTTTTTGAATTCTGTAGAGCTTTCGATGAAATTTGTAGTTGGGTGTGACTTGTAGCTGCCATTTCAGTGGAAGATCAAAGTACCCTGGTTATGTCACTTACAGTGTAATCCTAACTAAAGTTACACCCTTCTAAACCCCATTGACTTCAGTGGATTTAGTAGAAGAGTATAACTCTGTTTAGAAGTGCATTGTTGGAACACTAAACAGCTGTTGTCAACACTCTTGAGTATGTGGAGAATGAGACAATAGAAGTACAAAATCTGGAAAAGCAGCACCATTAACCTTAAAAGCTTGAAGGGGTAAATGTCTATTGTATAACTGTCTGGGGGGAAAGTCTTTTTATTAAGTTTTTAAAAATAGTTTGTGTTTCAGAAATCTGAAACTTCAAAAGACATAACTTGAATAGTTTTTATCTTAGGTCACTGGTTCTGCCTACTTAAATATTTCTCTCCTGCCTTTCTTGGTTTCCTAGTAGCTAAAAATATGCCAACAGGCAAAGAACAAAACACAAGTACATAAACATATCCACAAATAAGAATTATCAAACACTTTGTAACCAGACTACTGCCCTCAGGGCAATTCCCACAGAGGCAGTCTCAAATAAAAAGCCAAACTGTTTTAGAAGGAGGTAGTAGTGATTCCTTCTGGACCTCCTCTGGTAGGTCATTCTGTAAAATCAGGCTAATGACCAAGAAGGCTCTAGACTGAACTGAGGATGAGATAGGGTTGCCAACCTGGAGATATCCTGGAATCATAGCTGATCTCCAGACAGTGGAGATTCATACCCCTGGAGAAAATGGCTGCTTTGGAGAGTGGACTTCATGGCATCATACCCCACTGAGGTTCCTCCCCAAACCCTAGACTTCCTGAGGCTCCATCCCCCCCCCCAAACCAGGAGTTTTCCAACTTGGAACTGGCAGCCTTGGGATGAGAGCACAGATCTATGAGAGGGCATGTGTGTTAAAGCTGACCTGAGACATATTAATTGGCTGTATTTACTAAAAGTGGCACACAACAAAAATGAAACGAGTATGGCAGCATAATTAACACTCATGTCATGAACTGCAGTTTGTAATGAGTAACAACCTGAACGTTCAAGGCACATACAGTCCCTCTCAGGGTTTATGAAGGGCATGAATTTGATTTTGTCTTGTGCGGTTAAAATGGTTTTGTGCAGTTAAAATGTCTGAGTCAGGAAATTACTTAGGAATTATTTACATGTCATGGTGCTTTGCTTCTGCTTGGATGATTTCATCTTTATAACTTGCCCTTTTCCCAGTAGTCTGGGGATCCAGGGTGGATAATGGCATAGGATCCAAATACATTTAAAAATTACACCAAAAACCATCAACAAGGTTCACAAGAAGAATGCTAAAGTTTCATATTAGTGTACTTCTTAAACTCCAAATGCCCTATTAAAAAGTTTGGTTGCACAGTCTATTTTGAAAGCCATAAATGAAAATGCTTATTTCATGTTTCAGAGAGGCTGAAACATAAAATGGGGGCTGTGAGATGAAAAAAACACCAGTGAACAGACTGCAGTTGTCCCCACTTTAGTTCAGAAGGGGAATAGTAAAAAAAACCCTGTTGTAATGACTGGATCCGGCATTTGGGTTCATACATGGTGAAGCAGTCTTTGTTTTGTGAGTCCCTCATTATGAAGGGCTCAGAAGATGAGCACCAGCATGTGAACTCAACCAAAAACAAAGGTAAATGTGAAAAAATTTAGGTAATGTGAGCTCTGTGGGCTCTTCCAACTATAAGCAGGTGTTGCATTTTAAAGTAATTGTATATTTGCTTGACCTTGAGTACAGATCCAGGTAGAGTATGTTCCCATAGTCAAGCCTTGAGGCTACTATAGTGTGGACCAGGGCAGCCAGGTTGTCTAGTCCAAGACGATAATTGATGGTGCAGGTGCAGCTAAGAAAACACATTTTAGTCACTGTAGCAACCTGTTTCTCCAGTAGGAGATTGGGGTCTAATAACATACCCCACACTCTTAACCACACCTTTCAGGGAAAGCTAAGGATGGAAGAGTGGTTCCCTCAGAACCTCTGCTCTTCTAAGCAGCATCCTCTCTGTCTAGTCTAGATTGCTTCCCTTCAGAAGAAGATTGATAGCTGAGGCCTAGCAGGGGTGCAGTCCACAGAGGCTGGAAACTTTAACTTCCGGCTCAAGGGTTTAGCAGAAGTAATCTGTAAACATGCAGAGACACTTGCCTTGTACCATGGTGAAGAGCAGCAGAATGTATAAAAGAGCACTCAGGCTGGAAGCCTTATGAGATCTGATTAAACTTAAAGAGAAACTTTAGCTTTCTTTTCATGTTTTAGCAGTAAGGCCACACAGTCACATGAGCATGAACCAGTATTTGTGCTGCAGCTCATGCAGTTTGAAACATTCCTGAGGGATTTGATACTTTGTGGGCTGAAATTGTCCAAATCACATGGAGTCATTTCACATTAGCAGTTCTTCAAGTGGCTAGTATATGTAGTTGCTTATTTTGGTAGTAGTGGCATTCTAAAGTAATGTCTGAAGTGGGCTCAGAATGGGAGATTAAGCAGTGCCATTCATTCCTCTTGTGGTGTAGCAGCAATTAGTGTTAGGGATGGGGGCTAGGTACATGCTTGTCTATCCTCCCCAGGATGATTGTGGATAATTCCCCTCCCTTGACAATTTCAGAAGTGGATGGACTTTTCTTCCTGCTAAATTGTTGTATTATTTTTGAGTGTGGTTGGGATGCTGTGCAGCACACATTTTGTTTCGTGAGAGGTGCGGGAGGGGAGGAATAATGGCTTTTGTGTTTTGCGAACATGTTCATCCTGACTAGTTAGAAAATGTCATGGCATCAGAGCAGCTCAGCCAATAAATTTCTTAGACTTCACCGTCGTAGAACCATGTAGAATATTATAGTGCTGACATCTGGCAATCACTTTATTAACCAGGTCAGTGCATTTACTGCACAGTGTTTTCGTAGCTACATTGATTTGGAAATAAAATTGGTGGTGCTTATCGGTCAAGGGCTAAACATCATGTTTAAAGGGGCATATTCGGCTCAAAGGAAGCATGTTCCCAAAGTTTCTTCCCATCTTTTACGATGCCCAGAAGCAGGCCAAAGTTTCCTTTGGAGAAGAGATCGGTATGCATAATTTGAGTCCAGTACCATAGGAGCTGTTCAAGTAGCAAAGGCACAGTCTCTCTCTCAACATAAAATACTTATTTGGGGGGAGGGGCTTGGGCTCAGGTGTTGCATGCAACTGTTTCTTCTTCTTAAGCCCCTACCTCAGATACTTTATATAGATACTGTATGCCCTGGTAGTGGAGCTGCGGTGGCTCAAGTGGTTAAGACGCTGAACTGCAGGCTGTGGAAGGTCAGTAGTTCAGCAGTTCAAGACCCGAGTTGCCGCATGACGGAGTGAGCTCCTGTCTCTAGTTCCAGCTCCTGCCAACCTAGCAGTTCGAAAGCAAGAAATTACAGGTAGATAAATAGGTACTGCTTCAGTGGGAAGGTAACAGCATTCCGTGCGCCTTGGTGTTTAGTCATGCCGGCCACATGACCACGGAAACATCTTCGGACAGCGCTGGCTCTTCGGCTTTGAAACTGAGATGAGCACCGCAACCCTAGAGTCGGACTCGACTGGCTTTCGAGCAAGGGAACCTTTACCTTTATGCCCTGGTAAGCCAAGATTTCAAATCTCTGTAGTTCCCATAACTCCTTGGGGATATTCTCTTGTAGGACAATGCAGTTCAGTGCCTTGCCTTCCACTCATTACAAATAGTTTCCTATGTTGCCTCTCTGCTTTCCCCCGACTCAGTGAGTGTTTGCAGATTAACATATCCTCTCATTAATACAGGGAGTGATAGACAAGAGTGCTATTCAGATGAACTTGACAACTATTTATGCTGTATTCGAGTACGTGTCGAACTTTTTTGGCTTTTTGCTGTGTAATTTTTTTGGTGTAGACATTCATGAGTCTACCAGTAACAACTTATGTTAATCAGAATTTTGTTTGCCTATCTTCAGGTTAATTCCCAGATGCAAAGTAAATCTGTCATAAATACTTGATATTTTCATCACTCTGAAATAGGCTTGTTTTCAGGGCTGATAATTCTTAAAAAGAACAAATAGATACTTCTTAAATAGAACAAATTTAGAGTTCAGTGGCACCTTTAAGAACAACAAAGGCTTATTCAAGGTATGAGATTTTGTGTGCAAAGCACACTTTTTCAAATACAATGTAATGGCAGGTAAGGTTCAAACTTATAGACAGGGACGTAACAGCAAATTAACATGTAACATGATGATGTTTAAGATATGCAAAGTCAGAACTAAATAACAAGCTAAGGTTATATGGTCAACAGTTGTAAAGCAATAAATATATCAAAATAGCAGATAAATGTCTAAAGGTGTCTAGATCAGTTGTGGGAAGCAAACCGAGAATCTCCATTCTTTCTTCCCAGGCATGATCACTTAAAAGCACTTTTTGAGGTGGATATGGTGTCATGTCAGTAAAACATCCTAATATTCCTTGCATTACATTGTTTAAATACAAATTCTGTCAAGTATTGACCTGCTGGCATTTCAAATTCTTTGGGATGCTTGTGTTCACTTCCAATGTAGATTTTTAGTAACTTTTGACTATATTCAATCAAAATTGTGTCTACAGGTTAATTAGTTAAAAAAATTCTAATATAGTTTTTATATATAAACTCCTTAAAAAGTGAGCTAACAAGTGTCTTCACTTCTGATAATCAATATAGATCCTCCAAGTCTTTCTGTGTGTTGCTACTCTTTCATTCCGGCCAGAGACCATGCGATTTCAAAACTTCCTGTCTTCTCAAAAAAGGAATCCTGGTGGCATGCCTATCGTGAAATTTAAGTGCATAGCAAGTTGTCCAAGGGCAGGTACTAGCATGACACTCATTTTATATAAGTATTTGGCAATCTTGATGGGGTCCACCTGCATGAATTGAATTATTTTAATTCAGGGTAAAATCAATAATAATTGACAAGCAGTCTTTCAGGGTAACTTGTCTGGTAATGATAGTCTTCTCATTCTAGCGTTCCTAAAGAAGTTTCTAGGGAAACCTTAGCTTTCCTAGAATACTTGTCTAAAGCCATTGTTTCTCTGTCAGTAGAATCCTACAGTCTTTGTTATGCCTGCCTTGAACTTTTAACAGTGTCAAGTTAGTGACAAGCATTGTTACCAAAGCATCTTTAATCTGTGGAACAGGCCATACGTTTTCCTTCAATCTTGTCTGTACACTTAAACTGTCCTGTGTATTCCAGAACTTCACTAAATATCCTAATGAAATATTTTAAGATTTTTCATCATGAATATAATGCTCAGTTGTTCTCCAAGCAGCCAGTCTGAAAAAACTTAACAGGGAGAGGGTGTGTGCATGGGCACTTTCACCCTGGGCAGACCATTTAGCAGTTTCAGGGAGGCAGGGTGGGGCCAGCACACTCTTACTTGCTCTTTTTTCCCATGAAGTGAGTGAACACATGGATAGGATGTCACCATAGGGCTTGAGGCTTTAGTGCACATGTTCAACTAAAGCCAGAGTTGATCTAAGGCTTAAGCAAGTGACATAATGGTAAAGTGGAGCATGCAGCATTTCTCCCAGTATTTCGGAAACATCTCTCCATAACAGAACTCTCTCCACCTTAAAAAAATGTTATGGACGGTAATTGCTTGTTTTCCAAATAAACTGCTTTGCTGGCTGTAGAGAATTTGAATCACGTGAACACTCACTACATACATCTCTATCAAATACTGATTATAATGTGGGGTGCAGTTAAGAAATGTGATTGATTTGAAAACTGTTTCTTAGAGAGGCTTTTCACCAGTTAAATCATTCAATATTACAAAACAAATGGCATTCCCAGACATTGAAATTACAGTTTTGTGCTGAAACAACAAATGGCTATTTACATTATGCAGCAGCATAGGTACACATGATTCCTCGTGGAAACACCCAAGGCTCAGAACTGTGAGCAAGTTAGGGAACCAGTACTGGAGGGGAAAGGAAACCTGAAGTTTTTTCTCATTTTGAATATTCTGAAAGCGGAGTTGCTGATCATGTGGAGAGGGCATAAGTGTGGGTACTTCCTGCACGTGTTTGCTCTTTGCACACCACTTGTACACTCTCCTTCCCTGTGTGGTAAGTGAACATATGGATTAGACTTCTGCATAGGGCTACAGTAGCCATCGTTTGAGACCAGTTGGCTCTGCTGTTCTGTAACAAAAAATATATTATTTTGAACAAAATACGTTAAATTGAACAAATGGAACAATTCTTAGTTTAACAAAAATGATATATTACAACTGATCATTGTTGGCAATGCCTATGCTAATTAAGCTGCACATTACTTTGCATTTCCTTATAGGCAAATGAGCTTGTATTGAGGTTTGGCAGTATATAAATCGTTTACATCAGTCTAAAGGGCAGGGGGTTCACTCCAAAAGTAATTTTCCTTCCAAGTAAATAACTTCTGCTAGTAATAGGGTAGGCAGTATTCACCAAAAGTTCCTCTTTACTTTAGTCTGCTGAACTCTGCCAGAGAACTTTTGGCTTCAACCCAGGTTCTTGTTTTTTATCTAAGACGGTGGTGAGCTTTTGTGTATGTTTATAAATTGAGGCCAAAAAAGTATAGTCACATGCTTAATGTTAGATGTGTGTAATAGACTACGAGCTACAAAGTGTAAGACTACTTGAATAAAAGTTTCTTAGATTTTCCTTATGAATAAAATGATTTAAAGTTCAGAAGCTTGACTTGTCTACAGCACATTCATTCCTCCCCCTTCAGCTTTCTGCAAGGTTTGAATAATCAACTATTTTTCTGTTGAGATAAATTCTTAAGGTGAAACATTAGCTGCACCCATTGTTGTGGATGTTTGTTTTAATTTATGAAAATAGGGAGTAAACACATGAATGTGTCTTTTGCTACCAAGCTTCATCTCCCCCTCCTTTTAACTTTCTTACAAGCTGTGTGTGTGGGGGTGTGGTATGATATTCGTCTTCCCCAGCAGGGGGGAGGCATTGAATAAATGGAGCAGAGGACATGTGATCAGCCTCTGAAAATGTATTTGCAAGGTTCTGAAGCTTTGTAACCTTACAACTACTAACTCCTCTAAGTAGATTTTAAAACTGCATTTCTTAATGAGAATGCAGGTAATAACATAAGGTATTAGAAATTCCAGTAAGATATTTGTTTAAAGTATATTGCCATCTTTATCTTATTCTGGTAGTTTTTACGTAAGTGATGAAGCCTTTCTTTCAATTATAAACATTCTTTCCACTGGCTCTTTAATTACCACTCTTGTATGCCTTTTGTTAGGCCCACAGTATCATGTTACTGATCTAGCAGGGAGTTTCAATAATTGATACATGAGACAATGGAACTAGCTGCATGCCAAGTGTGCCAGTGAGCAAGCAAGACTAAAACAGCTGCTCTCTGTTAAACTAACAGCCCTGTTTCTAGGGAGATTGCTGATCAACTTGTTGAACTAGTGTGGAATGGGATGGTTTTGTTGTCAGTGAAGCTGGTTGCTATCTCATTTAGGCAATTTGGCATCATGAAGTCACATACACAGCTGACACTCCCACAATACTTAGATGCTAGGGTTTCTCTTCCCTGTCAGGTTTTTCACATTCTGAGGCCAGCTTTTTAACAAATACATCTACATTTGTATTTGAATTCTTCCCTTTCTGTAAGTGCTTTTCACAACTGTATGAGGTAAATTTCCTAGCAAATGGGGATTTGAAACCCAGTCCTGTCACTACTGTACCATACCAACTTTCTACTAGAAAATGGAATGTTTAAAAAGTTATGTAAAAATTTCTTAGTTGCATTTAAAGTTGTACCAAAATTTGCAGGTGTGGCCATTTTGTGTTCGTCGTGGTGTTGCCATGCTGGTCATGCTGGTCTGTTCTTGCACCCATTTTGTCTCTGCTCCCAACAGCTTTTTGCCATTAGCTTAAAATGAAATATACATGCAAGCCTGTTTTCCACTTGGAATTTCTGGGGAGGAGAGAAGAGTTGCTTGCAAACTTTGAGATATACACAAAAAAGGTGAAATTAATGTTCTGTGAAAATTGTATGCAAGCAGAATGCTTTCTAGCAGGGCTAGGGAAGAAAACTACTGCAACACAGTGTCTTTGCATTCTCGCACTGAGTACAAGCCACTGTTTGGCATGAATAGGTCACATGTCTGCTTAAATTACAGACTGTTTCAAGAATAAGCACTGTGCAGCTTTGTATTGAAACAAATCCTTGATTTTAAGAGACAACTGTAACTGAGTCCTGCCTTGTCCTTACTTTGTCTCATCTTTGAGTTAAGGTTCCTCAAAATTAAGCATCAGATACTATTTGACTTTACATTCATACATAGCTGTAAGCCATAGTTCATTATAGGCTGGACTGGAAAGTAACAAACCCTAGTTTGTAATTCAAAGTGAAATTTCAAAGTGTGGTCTAACAGTCGAGGAAGTCTTCAGTTCCTAAAATATGTTGAGAGGGGTGGAGTTCACAATTACGAGGACTGCAAAGGCTTATTCCCATAAAGTTTGTCATTACATTTGAATGCAGCCTTATTCTTCCTTTGTAGCTTTATCTAAAGGAGTACAAAACAACATTTCTTTTAATAATTTCACAGTTTTAATAATTTTTAGATTTGTAGAGTAGTAGTAGAAAATAAGTGATTATAGGACTGTAGGGGAGTTTTCTGTAAGCAAGAACAATTCTCTGAAATCTTCAGATTTGCACACCGTCCTCCCATAGCAACTGACTTGTGTATTAAAGCATTTTTGGCTTCTTACGAACTTAAATTTTCCAGAACTTTATGTTTTTGCACAATTTTCCCCCTAAAGGTTGTTTCATTAAACTAGTAGTGAATGGTAGCCATGGTCAGTAACAGTATTAGGCAAGCTTGGCAGTTTCAGAGAAAAACTAGTTTTTGTCGTCAGTATCCCTAGGTCTTGTGAGAGTGTACAAGAGTTTTATTGGTTTGTAAAGGGGGTTGAGGGAGGATAGAAATCATAAGGACATATGTGAATTTACCTGACTGGCTGTGCAGATCAAAATCAAAGCTAAAATTCTTTATCTCAGACTGCAAGTGAAAGTAAAACCAAATTGATCTCTTCCCCCACCACCACACTTTCAGCAAGCATAAAGAACAGTATCTCATTTTATTTATTATTTAATTCTATTTTTATCCCGCCCTCCCTGCAGGTGGGCCCAGGGTGGGTTACAAGTCACACAAATAACAGTATAATTTAGGTAATTAAAATTTATTAGTATTATAAAATTAATTATAACATTAATATTAGTATTATAACAACAAAAACAGCAATCAGAGTGGATTCGCCTTGACAGTGATGCTCAGTTTGGGCTGGACAGAGGCCAGCATTATCAGCAGGGGAGGCCAGAGTTGGATTTGGATGTCCACTGCCTCATTCGAAGGCCTGTGGAACAGCTCCATTTTGCAGGCCCAGCAGAATTGCAATAAATCCCACAGGGCCCTGATATCAAGTGGGAGGTTGTTCCACGAGGCTGGGGCCAGGTCAGAAAAAGTCCTGGCCCTAGTTGGGGTCAGGGATAACCAGAAGATGTTGGTCAGTTGAGCGTAACACTCTATGAGGCACATATGGGGAGAGACGGTTCCGAAGATATCCCAGTGCCTAGCTATAGGGCTTTGAAAGTTAATACTAGAACCTTGAACTGGATCCGGTACTCTATTGTCAGCTAGTGTAGCTGGTGCAGCACCGGCCAAATGTGAGCCCACACATGCAGTCTGCACTAGCTGCAATTCTCCCTCTGAGGTAGAGGGCATCTTGTGGGTGATTCCCATCCATCACTTAGGGAAGCAGGATTAATTTCAATTACTTCCTGTTTCCTGTAGTGGGAGTCACCCTAGGCTCAGTTCTTTTCCTGCCTCAGGCTCTGCCTAACCCTATCTTTCTGAGTTAACTTACTTTCACTTTCTCCTTCCATCTTTGCTGTTCCCTCTCTCTGAAGAAACTTAAGGGGGGAAATCCTTTTCTTCTTCCTTCCTATATGTTATCCTCTTTTCTCCCCCCTCCCTTTGGAGGTTGAGCATTGCCGGGCCGGTTGCACTCTTAATGGGAGGGGGATCTCACAGACCACCTTCCATGGCATTAAGAGAGGATAGCAATGGATTTATCTCCACTCCAGAGATGGAGGCTGTGGCGGTGGCCGACGTTCAACCAGCAGAGCAAGGCGAGGATGGCATTCCAAAGCGCGCCAAACAGCTGCACACCCCTGCAGCATTTACGGAGCTTGCACCAGCCTCAGTGGCCATTTTGGAGTCCACTGGCCACTCTATGCTTTAAGATGGGAATGGCGAGCAGAGCCCCATGGCACACCCCGAGACCTATGGTTCAGTGGGGGTTCATCAAGCTAGGCGTGATTGTGCCGATAATGCTCAAGGGGCCAAGGAAGATGACGAGTTGCAGAGCGGTGAGCAGAGCCTAATCCTGCACATGGCGCACCCCGAGACCTATGGTTCAATGGGGTTCATCGAGCTAGGCGTGATTGTGCCGATAATGCTCAAGGGGACGAAGAAGATGACGAGTTGCAGAGCGGTAATGTTGGCAATCCCAGGTCTGTCCCCTTATTTCCAAATGTAATGGCCTTCTTTATAAGAGCCATGGGGGGGGGATAGCGCATTTCTGCAGATCAGGGGGCCATGGGGCTACTATATCCTCCCTTCCCCCTCTCCTTGGAGGCACAAGAACAGAGTCAGCTGTCCCACCAAAGCTGCACAAAAAGGGTTCCCCAAGGAGCACTGCCTATTTGATCCGCCTTCACGTGAGAGGGGATAGCCTCTCACATGTCTCTGGTGAAAAGGAGGGGGCAATTTTCATGTAATGTGGGTG
>NW_015160284.1:260937-266062 GCF_001447785.1 Gekko japonicus | reverse complement strand
ATGAAAACTTTGTTCCTGCTGGCCATTACTTCAGCTTGGAGGATATCGGAACTAGGCACTCTGTCAATTCAGTTGGAGCTGTGTTTTTCACAAAGACAAGGTAGTTTTGAGAACAGATTCCACCTTTTTTGCCCAAAGGTCAATACTAAATTTCACAGATAACAAGAAATTTGTTTGCCATAATTTTCTCCAAATTCAACCCATCTGGAGGAAAAAGTTTGGCATACACTGGATGTGAGGAGAGTGCTCAAATGCTATATTCTCAAAATGTCCTCTTTCAGACGACAGAAGATATGTTTGTTAACATTTTTCCTCTTCACACTGGGAGAAAGATGTCTAACTCTGCCATAAGCAACACTATGAGGTCCTGCATTACTGTAGCCTACAGGACTATGAAACGAGTTCCTGCAGGTATCACGGCCCACTCTCTTCGCAGTGCTGCAACGAATATGGCCTTTGCCAACAGGGCATCGGTGGAGGAAGTCTGTAGGACTGCTACGTGGTCTTCATCCACATTCATCAGGCATTACAAGATATGTATGACTCTGCTGATGCAGCACTCGGACAGAGAGTGCTGCAGTCTGTTCTAACTCTTGATGACGACCACCCTCCCCAAAATTAGGGACACTGCTCTGGGAGGTCCCACAAGATGTCCTACACCTCAGAGGGAGAACGACCATTGGTTACTCACCGTGAAGGGTCCTTCTCCTCTGAGGCTTGGAGGACATCTTGGCCCTCCCGGGTCATCATTTCCTCTATCTACTATGCTTTCACACTCTATTTAAAAATAATAATAAGATTACATGAGAGAGAGGACTCACTTTTTTCTTCCTGTTCCAATGTTTGTGATTTGGCTATACTCTTGTTGATATTCAAGTTCTCTTTTTTACAGTGGTTAAGTTAGTGTATTGCTTTTGGAGCACCAGAACTGAGCCTAGGGTGACTCCCACTACAGGAAACAGAAAGTAATTGAAATAAGTCCTGCCTCCCTAAGTGATGGATGGGAATCACCCACAAGATGTCCTCCAAGCCTCAGAGGAGAAGGACCCTTCACGGTGAGTAACCAATGGTCGTTTCTGGGTCAAGCTCAAAGGCAGCCCCGCACAGAGTGACCATTGTGTGGATCATTGTAGCTAAGTCCTGGGAATGAGATAGGGGACCAGTTGCTTGAGGAATCTGGGCCTCCATTGCCAAAGCTGGAAGTGTTTGCATAAGACCTTCTAGTTTTTTAGTTGTTTGAGTTACTGTAAAGTCCTCAAAGAACAGAGTTAGATGTGAATACTGTTAGGTGGGCATACACTAGCAATGGACAAGAATGAAGGAACATTTAACGCAGCATGTAGATAGTTTCATGTGAGTAGCTGTGTTGGCCTGCAGTAGAAGAACTAGGTTCAAATCCAGTAGCGCCTTAGGGACCAACAAGATTTTGGGGGTATAAGCTTTTGAGAATCAAAGCTCCCTTCATCAGATACAACATGTAGGAATGTAAATTTAAGGGAAGTGCATTCTCTATTACCTTTAACTTCTTTACAAGTATTTCAATAAAAATACTTTCCTCATAAATCTTTTAAGTCATTTACATACAAACTTTCAATCATACTGTTTGCCTAAACAGATTATACAATGTAATTTTAGAAAAGAGCAATTACAGAAAAGAGCAAGAGTCCAGTAGCACCCTAAGGACTAACAAAATTTGTGGCAAGGTGTGAACTTTCATGAGTCACTGCTCACTTCTTCAGATATCTGAAGTGGGGTATCTGAAGAAGTGAGCAGTGACTCACAGAAGCTCACCCCCTGCCACAAATTTTGTTAGTCTTTAAAGTGCTACTGGACTCTTGCTCTTTTCTACTGCTACAGACAGACTAACATGGCTACCCATCTTGATTTGTTTCAACCTAATTATGTTACTATTAGGACATGAAATTAACATGAGATATTTTAAAATTGTTTTATAGGTATAAAGTACAATAAATATGCTGAATCAGAACATGTTATATTTATAGCATTGTTTTCTAGGCGAATCTTCTAGTTGAAATGTTTGCTGAAAATCCATATGGATAGAGTGTTGGACTAGGATCTAGGACAGAGGTGTCAAACATGTGGCCCGGGGGTCGGATCAGGCTCCTGGAGGGCTTCTATCAGGCCCGCAGTGGAACTGGCTGTCTTCTGCTTCTTCCAGTTCTGCTGCTGCTGCTGCATCATCTTGGGTTTGTAGCTTATAGATACACACCTGAACAGCATACTGAACAACAGCACAGACGTTTTGATGCAATAATTCAGAGCAAGAGGTGTCAGTTATCTGACACTGTTAAATAAAGAAAATATTGCAAGAGTGCTAATGTTTTAAGCATGAAAGTTGCGTTTGTGTCCTTTATAAAGTTGATATCTCTGCTACCTGGCATTACATTTTATGACACACATGGCCCAGCCCGACAAGGTCTCATTTATGTCAGATTCGGCCCTCATAACAAATGAGTTCGACACCCCTGATCTAGGAGAACCCAATTCAGATCCCACTCTTCCATGCAAGCTTACTGGATGACCTTGGGCTATACACACTTGACTTACCCTACCTCACAAGGTTGTTATGAGGATAAAATGGAGGAGAGGCGAACAATATAAGCCACTTTGGGTGTTCAATTGGGGAGAGAAGTGGGAGTATAAATGAAGTAAATAATAAGTACACATCGCTGACAAACCATAGTGTTTCATGTACAAATCAGATAATAGTATGTTCACTCATATGATGTTCTTTTGTTTACAAACCTGTTTCCAAGCCATATTTGGAATCCTAGTTTGTGTGATAACATCGAAAGTCTGTCATTTTGTCTGATTTGGACATAATAACAAAAGTGAAGCCTTTAGTATCCAAGCCATGTGTGAGGGGAAGGGAGTGCATGAAACTGAGGACTTCAGCAGCTCACAAAGAAACTACAGTTTGTTCTTCATGTAGCCTTTTTTTTCCTTTGTATTTCTCACACATAATCAACTGAGGTAAGGTTTCACCTTTATTGTATACCTATTCATGTTCCCTGGCTTTCTGTGATGCAAATCAGAAAGAACAGGTCATGCATTTTCAAATCACCTTAGGTAAGTAGAAAATATTTGTATGATCTAGTGTACCATCTGTGGGACAGGCCTAACCTGAATGGTCAGAACTCTCCAAAGAAGTTCAAATTAAAATATGCCTTTCAGATTATTATTTCATTTATATGCTGGCAATTGATAAAATGTAGGACATCTTGCTTTTCACCTAGGTAATGGAAACCATTAAGAGACTTGAGCTATTGTTGCTGAAGAGGCTAGAAAGCTTGTAAATAAGGCTTTAGTGTGGGGAATGGTACTGCCTTCCATGCCATAATTTTTTAGACTCACCTTTGAAGCTTGCAACATCATTTTGCCTTCTACATTGCAACATCAGTAGGTTTGTGATGTTACCATGTGGTTAATATGGATCTGACACAAGGTGTTACAAGAGAGACAACTGTGGACTCTCTGTTTATGGGTGTTTAAAGCCGTTGATATCTTCATTTTGGTACATGAATATTCTACACTGAGTTCATGTCTTAATGTGGTGATGCTATCTAGATTTAGAATACATTTGCTTTGGATTATTTAAAATAAAGTGACTGGTATTATACTTTAATCATTTTTTTTTGTATTTGTGTGTGGGGGGGAGCCTGGAAGTCATGGTTGACTTCTGGTGATCCCTAGTGGGGCTTGGATGTTTTAGAGAGGTGGCTTGTCTGCCTCTGTGTCTCAGCCTTGTTATTCTTTGAAGGTCTCCCTTCCAAGTACTTGCCACCAGGGTCGGCCTTGCTTAGCTTCTGAGATCTGATGAGATCAGGCTTGCCTGGGCTATCCAGGTCAGGGCAATCATATTTTAATATAACTTTCAAATCATGGTGCAACTGATTACTGAGGAATTTGCTTGACAGTAATTGAATTAAGAGATTATTTGTTAGTCTTCCTGCAAACAATATTTACAATGAGGGTTTATCATAAAAACCAGTATGACATCACAGTTTATGAGGACAGTAACAATACTTTCCAGGCCACAATTCAACTTGTCCTGTGATGTATAGATGTATGTAACCGGCAAAAATGACTGAAAGCCTTCATGTTTTCTGTAAGTTAAATATATGCCTTCCTCAAGGGTAGCCATGGGTAACAAAAGTCACACACCCCTTTGCAAAATGGAACATGGTCTTTCCTGATCCTGTCCTCTGCCAGCTAGCCCAAACCAGTCTTGGAAAACTTCACAGGATGCTCAGTCTTGGGCTTTGGGGTTTCAGTTTCTACATGGCAGCAGATGATCACAACAGAAACAGTAGTAATGTTAACATAATTTTATTAGGCAGTCATCTTTATCCTGTTGTAATAATAAATCGCAGTATCTGAGTACAGCAGTCCTTGACAGATTTCCTTTGACTCTTGGAGCTAGACCAAAACTTTAGGAATCACTCATTCTTCAGCCTTGAGAGTTTTGTATTTTAGTGACTGTATTTCTAATTATTGTCATTACTAAACCTAATCCTATTTTTTTCGTAGTTTCTTGTAATTGGGTAACCCTGGCCATCATCACAACAACAAAAAGTTAATACCCTCTTTTGGGGGGGTTCAATACGCTGCCAGCTGGCTGACCGGTGGGGGAAGCCCCACCCCCAAGCTCGAACACCCACAGCCCACCCCCTCCCTTCTCTCTTGAGAGAGGAAAGGGAGAGGGGTAGCTGCCGACAGCACGCCTGAATTCCAAGCTGCATTGCCACGTGGAGATTGGGCCCACGGAGGCCCACCAGCTGCAAGCACTTAAAAGGACCCCTTTAGGTGCTCGAAACCTGACCTCCAAGCAGCAATGCCGCTTAGAGAACGGGCCTGCGGGGCCCGCCTGCTGCAAGCGCTTAAAGGGGCCCCTTTAACTGCTTGCAGCCAGTGGGGATGGGCCCGCGCACATGATATTCCAAAGTGGGGGCTGTTGGCTCATGCCTTTCAAGAGGCAAGATCATTTCTTGCAAAGCAGGAGCGCCCAGCACCTGCTCTTCCTGAGCGGGGGCTGTTGGTTCCTGACACTTGCAAGAGGCAAAATCACCTCTTGCAAGGCAGGAGTGCCTAGCGTCCGCTCTTC
>NW_015160284.1:221983-260897 GCF_001447785.1 Gekko japonicus | reverse complement strand
GGGACCGTTGTATCCTGCCTTTCAAGAGACCAAGATCGCCTCTTGCAAGGCAGGCGCGCCCGGTTCCCGCTCTTTCCGACTGAGGGCCTCGGCTCTGCCTCTTGCAAGGCCAGGAGCGCCCGGTGCCCGCTCTTTCCGACTGAGGGCCTCGGCTCCTGCCTTGCAAGAGGCAATTTTGCCTCTTGCAAGGTGGGAACGCTTGGCCCTCGTTTCTCTCCCCCCCCCATTTAAAGGGAAGTTTCCCTTTAAATTATAGGGGAAAAGCGGGGGGGGGGTGTCATGACATCACACAGTGACGTCATTACGTTGGGGGTGGCTACACCCCCTCCTGGAAGGCCCGCTAATTGGACCTTACAACCCTATGGATTTGGGATATCTTGAGTTATAGCCCCCCAAAGCAGGTGCCCCAGGAAAGCTCAGCTCTAGCCTCCCCTTAAATAAGCTACGCAGCAAGCAATTCTTCCTAACTCGCTCTCACATGATGACTAACTCCTCTGTCTTCCTGCTGCAAAGTGAAAGCAGCTGAGTCAGGGTGTGGCATACATAAAAATAGGCTCCCATAGAGCAGAATGGGAGCTCTGTGTTGGCTCACAGAACTGTCAATCAAACTATGGACAGCTGCTATGGATGTTTCTAGAGCTCTCCATAAGTCCACCCCCAGTGCTGCCTAGGAATTGATTGAATCAGTGCCAGGCTGTCTGGAGAATGAACTGCTCTAACGAACCTCCATGGAAAAAAGGCAGTTCTTTTTGCATTGTGGAGCAACATGACCAAATGAACCAGTTCGAAACTAACCATGAACTGGCTTGGCTTGTGCTCAAACTGTGGTGCATTTCTCGGTTCGTGCCCATCCCTAGTGCAAAGTAATCAGTGACAAAAACTTCATGCACGTGTATTTTTATTTTGTACAACATACCCTGGTGTAAAATGATAAATAAGTTTTGTACTTCCACCAAAGATTGCCAAGAGGCACTACAGCAGGGGTGGCCAAATTACAGCTCTTTCACAGATATTGTGCAGCACCCAGCAGAGTGACTGGGGAAGTGAAGGGGAAGCATGCCTCCCCAATTGGTCTTCCTTTCCCCAGCCAGTTTTCCCCTCCCTGAGTAGGCTTGAGGTGAGGGGGAGCAGAGAAAGAAAGCAACTTTAAATGTGTTCTCAAACACCCCCCTCCTGCCAGCCAGCTTGGAGAAGGCATTTGTCTCTTTAAATCCCTTCTCCAAGCCAATCCAGCTGGCGGGAGGGGGGGAGGTGTTGGAGAACACATTTAAAGTTAAAGTTGCTTTCTTTCCATATCTAACTCCATCCCTCCCTTCCCCATTTATTTGCTTTCTTTTCTGCCTTTCTCTCTTTTCCTCCTCCTTCCTCCCCATCTATTTCCTTTCTTTCCAAGTCTTTCTTTCTTTTCAGCTATCTTTCTGTCTTCTATCCTTTCTTTCTCTTTTCCTTTCTTCCTCTCCTCCCTTATCTATTTCTTTCTCTCTCTCTCTCCCCCCTCCCTGTTTGCTTTCTTTGTTTCTGTTTCTCTCTCCTTTCTTTCCACCTTCCATCCTTCCTCCTCTCCCTCCTCATCTATTTGCTTTCTTTGTTTTTTCCTCTCTTTCTTTCCCCCTCCCTCCCACCCCCATCTATTTGCTTTCTTTGCACCTTTCTCTTTCTCCCTTTTTTCCTTCTCTCTCTCTCCCTCCCTGCCTCCCCCCATCTATTTGCTTTTTTTGTTTCTCTCTCTTGGACAAATAAATATCATTATCAATATCTGTTTTTATCCCTTTTGTTTTTATTTTTGGCCAGTCTCATTTAATATTAATAAAAATCAAATTTGCATATTCAATAAAACGTGTGTGTGGTTATTCATGTCTTGTGGCTCTCAAACATCTGATGTTTATTCTATGTGGCTCTTATGTTAAGCAAGTTTGGCCACCCCTGCACTACAATAAAATAATTGCTGAAGGTCTAGGTACTGTAATGACCTGGTACCTGAGATTTTTCGAACCCTGCAGTACATAGAACCTTGAACTTTGCACTTGCAGCTTTCTTTGGATTGAATTGTCACTCTGTTGATCCATTCTACATTCTTTTTTTTAAGCAATTGGTCAATTTTTTAAAGTATGTGGTCACTTAACACATTTACCATGGGTTTATGTTGTTAGCGTTCAGTGCATAAACACTTGGTTTCATCTAAAGTGAGAATGCAGTACTACAAATCCAGTTTAGTCTTCTGCAGTCTTGCTCTTAATAATCTAAAGTTCATTTTATTTACTGAGTTCTAGTGTACATTTAATCATAAAACTTTCTACATTGTCAGTTTTACTGATACTAACAGATCAGTTCAGAATAACTGCTTGGTTTCTCTCGGTGTTGCCATTCTACTGCTCTCAAGGCTAAATTTTAATTCTCCTTATCTGCAACAGGTCAAGCTGGATTCCTGCTTTCACTAGGAGTACAATAGAAGTTGTCTATTTAGGGCAGGCAGTTGGCACAAATGTAGCCCTTAACACAGTCTTTGAAAAGTGCCGTAGTTCCGAGCTCTTGAGTACAGATCCCCCCCCCCCTCCCCTCTTGAAGGGAATACCTGGGCTGCATTCAGACTTTACATGTGAGGAAAAAGTGAAAATTTGTTACAAAGCTTGTGTATATGGCATAATCACACAGATTTGCATTTAAACTTTTGTGAGGTGATTCTTGGCTTAAGGCATGAAAAACTATTACTATGCTAACTGGTTTTTAGACATCCTACATTTCTATATATAAGTTTCCTTTTTGTAAATGGCGGCAACAGTACATACTGAGGCATTAGAAGTCTTTGTATTCCCACACTATGCTGTTGATCCAACCGCTTTTATTCTCAGCAATAGGAATATTTAATGTGACTAGTAGCAATGGAATTTGCAACCTCAATAAAGTAGGTACTTAACTTATTTTACTCTCCACAGGAAAGCTGGGCAACAGGGTTTCGTAGTGGAATTCCAAACCTGTATTCAGTGTGCTTGGGACATAATGTGTGCTTTATTTCCGATTATCTGTAAAGATGTGTGTGTGTGTTGTAGTCATGCGTTTAAACCTTTCCTTCCTTGCAAAATCTTCCTAAATTTGATTGAAAGAAGCCATTTCCAACTTGCTGCTAAACTGAAGAGTATTCTAATTGTAGTATACAAATCATACAGCCATCACATTTTTCATTTTGCCCTTCCTTCAAGGACCTCAGAGTAGCTAGGGTTGCCAGGAAATATCTGAGGACTTTGGGGGTGGAGCCAGGAGACTTTTGTGATGTCATGTCCTGTGATGTGACTTCCCAAGCTTCACCCTTGCTGTAATGTCATTTTCTCCTTCCAAATTTAAATTTCTCACTTTACATTGATTTCTGCCGCTCAGACCTTTGTTGTAATAGCAGTTGTAATAGCAGGAGATCACCAGCCACCACCTGGAGGTTGTATAAATATAAAGACACTCCGTGAATGAATTACGAACATAAGCAGAAAAATTATATTGTATGAAACAATTCAAACATTTTGAATTCTTTGTTAAAGAACCCATATATATATATCAGAGCTAGGAACAAAAAGTACTTGATACAAAGGGAGAATACAATTAGAGTCCTCCCGTGAGCTCTCATTTTTGATATACAACCACTTGGAGGTTGGCAAACTAATTTATACCCTATCTTTCATGGGAACCCAAAGCTGCTTCCATCAGAGTTTGAGAGCATGTGATTGGTCCAATGTTACCCAGCAAACTTACAGGGTGGGGATTCAAACCATGGTCTCCCAGATCCTAGTCCAGCACTCTAGGTTAGGGTCCAAAGTATGGGTACATAATATGAAGGGGAAGAACTACTTCATGCACAGCAGGAGCTTTGCTTGTATTCTTCACTGCAGCGGTTTCTTTTGTTAACCAGACAAGGCATACTAAAAACTGTACAGAGGTTTGTGTTTGGGGGCATAAGAACTAACTGGTGCTGAGAAAACTGAAATAAAGTTCCAGCTATTTGGTTTCTAAATAGTTAGCAAAACTGATTTACTGTGTCTCCCCCCCCCCCAAAGGGCTGTGGAGTATCTTTGCTGGCCACTGGAGGAGGGTGGGCTGTGAAGTGAAAAAAGATACAAGCCATGCCTCTCACCTTCTCACCCCGCCACCTCCAACACACCCAGAGGACAGCTCAGGTTGGCTTGGGAGGCGAGGGATGCGGGGGAGCGACCAACAAGAAGATTGAGGGCTGCCGGGAGCAGGCAGGGGCAAGGCGCCCCATAAGGAGACGAGCTGTGCGAGGTGAGCCTCAGAGACAAATAGTGCATGTCGGCCAGTCAGAGAGACCTGTGTGCTGGCTGGAGGCAGCACTGGCAGGGGAAACCGGCTCTTCCGTGTGGTAACTCTTTGGAGGCCTTGGGCTGTGGTGCCATTTTCGTCCCCCGTAGCCAATTCTGAAAATCAGGGGTAGGGAACTCAAATCGGGTAAACCCCCACCCCCAGCGGGAAGTTGGCAGCCCTAAGAGTAGCGCACATTCTTCCTTCTATCTTTACTTCCTCCGAATCAGGCTAGGCTTTTGTTGTATCCTGCCCAGGATCACTCACTGAGCATCATTGCTCAGCCTCATCTAATTATTTAACCCAGGAATTTACATTACCCACTTGCTGCTTTGTTCCCGCCCCCTTCTATTTTGTTTCCTAATTACAACTACCTTTGTCCCATTCATGTTCCAACCCCTTTTCACTTTCACATTACTCCCCACCTAAACTTTCAGTCCCTGTTTTTGAGTTTTTGCCCTTCTCCCATATGTCATGTTAGTTCTCCTGGTAGCTTTGAGAATTTCTAAAGACAGTGGGGGGGGGGGGGATACAGTCTAGCTGCTTCCTATGAAATTCAGGCAGTAGTCATTGCTGGGAGGATAATGGATACCTGAGCTCATAGCTTGGTTCTTTTTTCTTCGTAATGGGCATATGTTTGCTCAAGCATCATATCTCAGCTGTGTTTTGTATGTGGAACTTCCCCAAATGCTCTGATTGACCCTGCTCCAATGCAGGAGTTTTGTGCTGACATTTACTACCCTCAAAATTCCAAAAGTGTCCACAAACTCAATGTGGTTGAGAACCCTACATCACAACAGAAGTTGTCGCTACAGTAGGAAGACATGTTTTTTTTTGTTTGCTTTTCAAAAAGCAGGCTTATTAAAGGTCATGTTTAAAGTGTTTCCTTCTGTCTTATGTGTTTGCCAAACTGGCCTTCAATTCAGTTAAACGGCTATTTTGTTTCCATTGTTCAACCTTGCACATCCAATCATCCAGATTGTTGAAATTAGTTTCTAATGTGTTTCCATTAGTTACAAGTTAACAGGATAGGCTGCCAGTGCTAAGCAAGGCCAGGGCTTAGATCAAAAGATTATTCCCTGTATGTGGAAGACTCTTCCAGTTGCTCAGAAAGTGTGTTGCTTATTCTGTCCTTTCTGTTGACCATTCCCCCCTATGCCTCTTACAAAAGCTACTCCATGGCAGGCATAAGCAATGTCTGGCATACATGCCAGTGTGCTGGATAATTTGTCTTGGCATGCAAAGCTGCTTCTCCATCCAAGCAGCCAAGGCGAGCCACTGAAGAGCTGGCGTGTCACTGGGACTAGTAGCACTGGAGAGAACTACAGGTATGGCTTATTCTTTTCACTGCCTGTGAACCACACAGTGGCCATCTGAGTTCAACATGAGCCCCTGGCACAGTGGCAGTAATTCTGGAGCTTGTCTTGTTTCAAGTGTGTCTGGCCGAGTAGAAACTGCCCAGTGTTCCCTCTAAGCTGAGTTAGTGTGAGCTAACTCACAGGTTTTTAGCCTCTCGCTTACATATTTTTGCCTTAGCTCAGGAAGCATGGCTCCAGAGCAAACTAATTTATGCAGTAGCCAAATCGCTGGCTCACAACTTTAATGCCAGTAGCTCACAAAGTAGAATTTTTGATCACAAGAGGGAGCATTGAACCTGCCCCCTTGGTTTGTTTTGTTTTTGGCATTCTGACCAAAAAGAATTCTCAGGCCCCTGGGAGCCAGGTTTTGAACTGGGCTGGGGTGTGCAGATGAAGTGAAATTACCTTTCTTCCTAATACATACACCCTTCAGCAGAAGCATCTTCTGCACATGCTGGAGTCTTTGGATCCAAGGCCATGTAAAAGCTGATTTGGCAACGTCAGTGTAACATGTAGAAAGCCTATGTTATTGCTAAACATTTCTTTGAAATAGCATGTTTCTGCAACATACTCCAGTACAGGGGTGTCAAACATACAGCCTGTGGGCTGGATCTGGCCCCTGCAGGTCTCATATCCAGCCTGTGAGCAACTGATTCCCTCCTGCTTCCTTGTCCGGGACTGCTGCTTCATCACAGCTTGCTTTTGCCCAGCTTCCTCTGCTGCTTCCTTCCAAGCCAAGTCTTCCTTCCCTCCATTGGCTGAGGGCTCCTCCTTTGGGAGAAGGGGGGGGGGAGGCAAAGAGTAAGAGAGAGCCCTGCCAGGAGAGAGAGCAAAGTATGAGTCCCGTGGCTTCTTTAAGACCAGCAACATTTTATTTCCGGTATAAGCTTTCATATACTACTTCAGAGAAAGGGAGAGTAGGTGGATAGATGGATTCTTACAATTTACATTGAGAACACTGTGCTCTGCTATTTTCTTTGAGACTTGATACTTCTCACACACCATACACATGCACAAGTGTATGTGTTTAAAAGGTTAAAGTGGCAGGCTGGGATAAGGGGAAAGGAAAATTAAAAGGAAATTATTCTGGTTTATTGTGAAGGGGTTTTTTAGATTAGATTTATCTGTGCCTATCTGGGATTTCATTTTCTTTCAAAAAGACCCTGATTAGGAATCAGAACGTTTGGATTGGCTTCCATTGTTTAATAATGCAATTCCATTGGATTTCATTATTTAATAATGGAAGCAGGTGGCTGAGAATTTAAAATATATTTATGGTTTGGTAAGTTCCAGTCCAACATGTCTCCAGAAATGCTCCAACCCCTTAATCTATACAGAACTTCCATTTGCCAGGTGGGGGGGGGCCTCCCCCCCCCCAATGCACACACACTCAAAGACCTTTTCTGTATTTTGGTCTGTCTTGGTGCTGCATTAAAAGTGCTGTTAAAAATAGTAGTCCTAATTTTTTTAAACTTTAAAAAATTAAATTACTTAACTAGTACTATGGTACACAAATTAGAGAGCTGAAGGAGAGAAAGTTTAAAAATTGCTTTCTGTTTGCTTTAAACCTCTCCTTCCCCTGTATGTACGTGCTACTATTACAGGTTGTTTGCACTGCTCACATTTTGAAACTCTCGGGCCTAGCAGTTGAGAGAATAGAAGCAATTTCTACATGCATCCTTATGGTAGGGTAGTCTGGTAAGGTTGCAGTAGCGCAGGGCTGGCAAAATTCACCTGCCTTCCAAGCAAGGTACAAGACATGCATGTGTTGTCCATACAGGTTTGCTACTTTATATAAATGTTAAGATGATTCCTATTGTACCATAGCTAATCAACCTTGCATTATTTAGGTGTTAAAATTCTAGCCTCTAATGCAACAAATTTGATTTTCTGAGCCTTTCATCCCTAAGCAGGTAGGGGAAGAGAACTAGAGTCCCCTTATCATGATGCTCCTTTGGGGCTGAGGAAAAATGTTAGAAGTACTCTTATTGTATAGCAGCGTGTGTTCTATAGGAGAAGAGAAGAGAGGAAGAGATTGGATTTATACCCTGCCCTTCACTACCCAAGGGAGTCTCAGAGCAGCTTATAAACTCCTTTCCCTTCCCCTCCCCACAACAGACACCCTATGAGGTAGGTGGGGCTGAGAGAGAAAACTGCTCTTTTTCAAGAACAGCTGTGCCGGAACTATGGCTTGCCCAAGGTCATCCAGCAGGTGCAAGTGGAGAAGTGGGGAATCAAACCCAGCTCTCCCAGATTAGAGTCCACGCACTTAACGACTACACCACTACACTATACCAAACTGGCCACTACACCAAAGCCAGGAGATCCAAGGATTGTCTGGCAGCCGAAGTGAAGTTCTAACTCTTTAGTGGTCTGCACCACTAGTGTGGCAAGCTAAGCTTGTTGGTGGGCTGAGAGAGCTCTGAGAGCTGTGACTGGCCCAAGGTCACCCAGCTCGCTTCATGTGGAGGAATAAGGAATCAAACCTGGTTCTCTGGGTTAGAGTATTGCTGCTCTTAACCGCTACACCAGACTGGTTCTCCTTCTTAGCTAGGTGCAGAAGTGAATCAGAAATTCAGTAACGCTAATCCAAATTAACAAAGTTAAACTTTGTCATTGGCCCTTTGGCTGACAACAATGAAGACAGCTTGATCTTGCTTGTATGCTTCTGTAGAAGTAGCTGGCCTGTTAATAGAAAATCAAAGAACCAAAGTTATGGGAACTCTGCACTGTTGTTTTGCTTGTGTTCCTCAAGGCAGCAGTGAAAGTGGTGACGTTTTAAGACAGGGCAGGGTAGGCAAGCAATGCTAACCTCAGTTCATTTAATCCCACTCCTTGCTACAGGCTGATTATCTTTAACAGGAAGGGGAGGGAGACAGTATGAGAGCCCTACTTGCACTTATTATTCAGCTTCATAATCAAAGCTTGGGGGGGGGAATAGTGCATGAGGTAATACAGCTGCATGAGTAGAGGAAAATGACCTGTCTTGGAGGAAAGAAGGCAGCTAAATGTCATGGGAGTTACGCAGTATGTAAACTCTTGAGCTGCTTTTTCTCTCAAAGAGCTGGCTGTGGTTCATAGTTCAGCCCCACTTGTAACAGTGGGTATTCATCCTGCTGGGCTTCATTCTTTTCTGTTATACAAATATATGAACCTTCAGTCAATAAGTGGAGACCATGAGGGAAGTGTTCTGTGAGCAAAGTGGTGAGCTGCATGTCTACACTGACTAGAGAGAGAGTATAGAAAAGAGCAAGAGTCCAGTAGCACTTTAAAGACTAACAAAACTTGTGGCAGGGTATGAGCTTTTGTGAGTCACTGCTCACTTCTTCAGATACAGCTAGAATGCCAGTCCATAATTGGAAAGATGATGAAGGACAATAACAGGTGAATGACAATAGCAGGTGTGAGTGGATTAGGTGTCATATGCAGAGGGGAAGTAGGTGTGGGGAAATCAGCATTCGTAATGAGACAGGAAACCTAGGTCTCGATTCAGTCCAAGAGGATGCAGTGTCTTGAGCTTCATTATCAGTTGCAATTCAGCAATCTCTCTAATCTCTCATTAAAATCCCTTTGAAAGAGAACTGCTACTTTTAGGTCAGTGGCTGAATGTCCAGGAAGGTTAAAACATTTTCCCACTGGGGAGAGTGGCAATATTATTTGGAAATGATCTCTGTTCTCTTTTTAAAAATGCATATAGGGGTAAGCTGGCTTGACTGGGGACTGTAAAGGAAATACAAATTAATTTCAGTATAACCATCAACTGGTAATGCAATGATTTTTAGTAGAACCCCTCAGTTTTAAATATAGTTCCTGAAGTTAGATTTTAGTTCAGTAGTACCCTAGAGACCAACAAGAGACTCAAAGCTCTCTTTGTCAGATAAGGAGCGTCCATCTGGCAAAGGGAGCTTTGACTCTTTAAAGCTCATACCCCCAAAATCTTATTGGTCTCTGCAGTGCTGCTGGACTTGAATCTAGCTGTTCTACGGCAGACCAACCTGGCTACCCTCTGAAACTGCTCTAGTGTTTGTTTTCAGACGCTGGTAGAATGGGTTTTTTTGTACAGTGTCTTGAAATGGAATAATGTACTCGTGGTTCAAGCCATGATAAAAGTGCCTTTAAAATTGTCTTTGTGCTTTGATTAAATTTTTCCCGTTTTAGAACTTGCCAACAAAAAATGTCAAAATACGTTTCATAGATAATATCAAAGTGAGCCATGGCAGTTTTAACATTTGGCTATTTTATGGCTTATTTTTTCAGCGTGGATCTGATGAGCTTCTTCCTTCTGGTATCACTTACGGGCCTTTTACCATGAGCAGTTCTACTCCTGCTACAGGTATGATAAACAATACATTTTGCAGCAGGCTTGCAAATAGCTACTTACCTGGTCTCTTGTGGCAAGACTTATTTTTAAAGACTTATTTGCAAGACTGTTCTGCAGTATGTTGATGTAAACAGTGACAGGTCCAGGGGCTACTGCCATTGTCCTGGTCTAGTCATCCTACTTCCCATGGAGCTGGACTGACAGCAGTAGTGGAGTGTTAAGGATTTTAAGGAATTTTAAGTAGTAAAAATAGGAACTGAAGAGTAGATGGGTTTCTCACCAGTAATGTAGCCAGATATTCCGTTTTCATTGCCCTGTATTGGAACCATCTCTAATACTTTGGAATTACAGGCAGTTGGCCTCACTCAGTTAAGGACTGGGTGTGGACATGGACTGGACATGATTATTGGCACCTATTAGAAGGGGAGGCCCTGTCAGCATCCCTTTGGCTGATAAACGTGTATTGTGTGAATGTTTCCTTCATCTGCTTACCAAAACATTTTCCAAACCCAACCACCTGATTTATACCATGAGGACATAACTCTCTTTCTGGAGGGAAATAATAATTGGTCTGTTCTAGTTTTGAAGACTGCTGGTTGACTGAACCCTTTTTTAAAAGGACTTGTTTTTTTATTTTTTATTTTTGATCTGGTGGCTGTGGGAATATGGGTTTTATATAGTTAAGTAGAAAGAAGAAAGACTGTTATACCTGACTGCAATATAACATACAGCAGGGGTGGCCAAACTATAGCCACATGCGGCTCTTTCACACAGTCTAATTTAATGTTAATAAAAAGCAAATTCGCATATTTTTCAATTAAAATGTGTGTGTAATATTTGTTTATGTCTTGCGGCTCTCAAACATCTGACATTTATTTTGTCTGGCTGTTACGTTAAGCAAGTCTAGCCACCCATGGTTCTAGAGTATGGCTCAATAGGGCCAAAATGGAGGTGTTCCCACAAAAGCTAATCTATCTACTTGCCTAGTACTTTAGTTTGCTGCTGATGTAATGCTGCCCATCTCCTGGGAGCACCCTTCAGGCTTGCATCTTCTATATTTCCCTTGCAGGTGTCCCCCATTTCAGTGTGAGCTAACTACAGTTAGAGTTAACTGCACCAATATTTTTGGTGGCAATAATTGGTGTCAAACCATAGTTTGGGAGTGGGGAAAGAACTGTATGAGCCTGTTGGCCATTCCTAACGTAACTGATAGACCGTTTTATGTTACATTGAACCTTACATTGGCTGACTGAGAAAAAGTATGTCACCATGTATGTATACATGCTACCCAGTTATTAAAGCTAGCTACACATAGAAGAGATCGTGGAAGGGTGACTGGCTTCATATTTAACCAGTATTCAGTTCTGAATGATATTCAGTCTTGCAGTCAGCTCCTTGAAATTGCTGACTTGGTATACAGTGGCCATTTAAAAATGTGTTCCAAAAACTTGTGTGGAAATTGGGACAGTGATATCATAATGTAAGCTTCCCAGTTAACTAAATCTCAAAACTCAAAATTGTAAATAAGAAGCAGCATTAAAACATAAACATTGGCTTTTCCAACCCTTGAGCATTGTGTCATTGTCCTCGGCATTAGGGAGAAAAAAATGCTAGAACCTGAGCATCTGACTGTAAGATAAGCAACTGTATGAAGGAGACTTCAGGGGATCTGACCAATTTATGTAAAACAAGTGGGGATGTGCAAGATTTTGCATTGGGTAGAAAGGAAGAGAAGAGGAAAATGTCTTCCCTCTTCCTGCTTCTCTCCTCCAGGTGGCACCTCTGCCATCAACCTCAGTGGCTGTTGCCATTATTGGCCTTCAGGTTTGCCTTGCAACTTCTGTCCTGGGTGTGCTGGCAGTAAAGAAGACTACTTCTCAAGATGAGATTGGATGGCCTGCTATCAGTTCACCCTTTGCAGCCTGATGTAGTGAGGCACTTTATGGCAAGCCAGTCTGTGCTTACTGTGCTGGCACTACTGTAGTTAACTCTGGGTTGCGATCAGTTCACTGTTCCTGTACTAGCGTGTCAAGGCTGGAGGGTCTGTCATGATACATATGCCTTGCCTGACTGTCCTTGGTGTCCTGCACAGTCAGCCAAATTGCTGTCAGTGTATATAGCAGAGAGCCTGTTCATAATAATCTTAGCAACAGCACTATTGAACCTCCCTCTAATCTTCTCATTCTTGCTTCCTTATTTATGATGCTGTTGCCTGATCTAATCTGATGTCACTGTGGGCCCAAGCAGTTAGTGCCCCCCGCTTGTCTTCAGAAAACCCCAACCACCATAGCTCATCTGGCTGCTGTTGATTTAGTAGCTATAATTTGATACAGCTGTTTGCATGCTAAAAGTAAAACATAAGTTTCTGTGAAAGAAATTGGCCTCACTAATTAAGATTATGGTTGGCTGCCATGCTGATAGGTAAGTCTGAACAGCATTGCCCACCAGTGTTTACAGAAAAACCGTAATTTTTAAAGAAAAGCTTTATGGGAGGGGAGGGGGGAGCCAAAGGTAGAAGTGAAAGCTGGAGGAAGCAAAACCAAGTTGGGCAACAGATGGTGGTAGCAGCCACCAAAACAGGCAACCAGGCAAGAATGGGGAGGCTTCCAGTATCCCTGAATTTACCCTTTTTAGAACACTAGACTAAAGGGAAATCTAATGAAGGGAATACAAATCAATTTACTGTTGCTTGCTGCAAATGCTTCAGCCTTACATTTTACAAAGAAGATACATTTTACTTGTGCAAAACTATATTTTTATGCCAAACTATTTTATCTCTTTATATTTTAGCTAACGGGAATGATAGCAAGAAATTTAAAGGAGACCGATCTCCATGTTCCCCTTCTCGAGTCCTTCATCTTCGTAAAATTCCAAATGATGTCACTGAAGCAGAAGTCATTTCTCTAGGTCTACCTTTTGGCAAAGTAACCAATCTCTTGATGTTGAAGGGAAAAAGCCAGGTATGTACACTTCTGTGCTATTCGACAGTGATGGCACCTATATCCCTTTATGTAGAATGTTAGTTTGTTTAAAAACTGCACACCAGAGAAAGTATGGGCTCACATTTCCCCCAAAAGACTCTTCTTCTGAAGAGTTTTCTTAACAAGTGGTGGGATCTTCCACCAATTTTCCCTACCCACTGCAGCCCCTGCTTGTTTTTTTTACTGAGGGGCCTGCTGAGGTAACTGTGGTTGGATCAAGGCCATACTACTTTATTTTAAAAGTCAACCTTTAAAGTTCATAAGCTATCGTGAAACTTTATGGCTTGAAGATCTATTCTAAACATCTTCTAGTGGCTGCTTTCACTTGTCACAAAAAATCACTGTTTTGCTGGCATGAATTCAGCTTGCCCCTTCCTCCCTCTCTTGCATGTGGAGTGCAGTTGTAGCCTTTGTGGTATCAGAAACCTCGAGTCAGACTCCAGTTTGCTTAGGTGCCTGCATTCAAACCTTGTGGCAAATGGAAGGCTTCCTGGTTTCTCAAGGCTTCAGCTGCTCTGTGTGAATGAAGAAAGGGAGCATTGTAAACTGGTGTCGTGAAAGTAGAGAGCAAGGGTGGCATGCCCTTCTTCCTCATGCTGTAGGCATGCTGAGAAGAACAGTGTGACAGTGAGGTGGTGTCACTCAGTAGTGGAAAAAATTCTTCCATAGCTCTTGACTTGGGTTTGGATTTGATAGAAGAATGTCTGCTGGAGGAAGAGACTTCTTGCCTGCCCCTCTAGCTGCAGCCCTAAATACCTCCCGAAAAAGGAACAGCATGAAGGGTTATTATTTTTTTTTTACAGTTGTTGTTCCTCACTGTGGTATGTCTTCTGGTGTTTGACTTGTGTTTCCTGTTCCATCTTTTTTGGTCTGCTGACCATGGAGGACTTAACTCTAGCTTCCCTTCCTGTCATGTGACATACAGGGCAGATGTTTTCCTGCCAAGTGCTTGCAGCTCACTGGGCCCCATATTCGAAAAGGTTGAAGACTACTGTCCTGTCGTATTTCATGACAGCTTGATTCTATGGCCATGTTCACATTTCAGGATAAACTGTAGTTTGTTAGAGGCTGATAAACTGGGTTTCTAAAATATGGTTCAGTTATCTGTGGTTTGTCTCTATAATCAAATGTTGGCATCTTAGCCTGCTCAGTAGCACTCCCCTCTCTCTGTCCTAGAGCAGCTAACAATCATTGGTTCCAGTCAGCTCTTTGTACCATCTCAGAACATGCCTTCCCTGTTAGTGATTTTGCTATGGTTCTAACCTGTTCCAAGGGGAAATGTAAAAGGCACTGGAACAAAAGATGTTGAAAAAGCTCATGCTTTTATTCATGTTGCCAACATAAACAGCAGACATTGCTCCACCCAAAACATTACTTACGGGCAATGTACAGAGCACCTGAATCCATACCTTCCTCCCTTGCTTCCCCCCTCCTTGACACCATGATACTCATTTTGGTAATGCTATAAATATCACTTCCTCTTTGTGTTCTCCCTCCCCACAGTGTGTTTTATTTTTTCTCATAAAATTGCATAGTTAAAAAAATTATTAATGGTTTCTTCAGGATAGGGCATGCTCTCAGTATCTGATGCTTATTAGTGCACTTGGCTTAGCAGAATGATTATATGGCCAAAAATTCCATGGGTTAGCGAGCATATGCTTACATAATAAAAAATAACAATTAGCTTATTTTTAGCTGAGATAAAAATACAGTTTGTATGTTTTCTGTTATAAATGGTTTGATGAAGTGCATTGCAAGCTACCAGCAAGGTTGGCATCTGCTTGTTTTTTTAATTGTAGGCTTTCCTAGAAATGGCTTCAGAAGAAGCTGCTGTCACCATGGTGAACTACTACACTCCTGTTACTCCTCACCTCCGCAGTCAGCCTGTTTATATCCAGTATTCCAATCACAGAGAACTTAAGACGGACAATCTGCCCAATCAGGCTGTAAGTATGCAGCTTTCAAGAAAATACATGGCATGCATTAATAAGGTAATATGTGAAAGATTGCTGAGCCACTTAAACTTACTGTTTTGAAAAATCTGCAAGTATGTAGTATAAGTGAGACCGATCTTTTGAATTTTAGACTGAGCAGTTGAGCTTCAGTCACACTGTGGCCTTTGCATATTAAGTTGGAGTTGCCAGGATTTGTGCAACAGTCTAGCTGGTGGTGGTCAACAAATGAGATCACAGTGATCTCCTTCTTCCATTCTCATCATATTATACCTTGTGCAATTGTAAAATCTACAGGTATCACCTTCACTTTTCTTGCTGTTTCAGATCAGCTATTCATTATCCAGGTTGAGTGTTAGCTTTTCACATGGAAGTCTTGGACTGGCTACTTCCAAAAGAAATGAGCGTGCTTTTATCCCATTTCATGAAGAAAGGCTACTCTGCCTCTGTTCTGAGTGTTTGTATACTATTCAGATTGTAAGAGAGGCTACTTGTTGTGATCCCAATATTTGTTTTAGTATCCAGTTTCTGCAAAATATACCTAAATTGTACCTTTCCTCCTCCTAGACAAATGAGGCTGAAGGCTTGCATTTACTACCTTTAGAATTCAATTGCTATGTGAATTGTTTACTTTCACAGTCAAAGTAATCAACTTGCTTCATTGCAAAGCAGATGCCCCTGGTGCCCCTTTAGCAAATCAGATTATGCAGAGCACAGTTCCACCTGGAGGTGGGGCTGGTTCCTCCCTCCCTGAAAAAGTCAGGAATTGAATGAACAACTTGGGAAGAATAAGTAGACTGCATATCAGGCTGGTAGGATTTTCAGCCAAATTTAGGCTTTGTTCCCAAAATGTAACTCCAACCTAGTAAGAAAGACTTTTGATATGGCTTCTGACTTTTCCCCCCTTTGAAATTGGTAAAGGCTGCAGCTAATTAGCAGCAATACTGCTAGACATGAAGTCTCTACACTAATTTACTTGTAGAAGTCTGACATACAAAGTATAGATAGAAGGACAATTTCTTGCGGATATTTTGAAGATTGAATGTATTAGAGAAGATAGCATGTTACATTACACAGGTGCTGTGTTGATGCATTAGCCATATTTAGGTATTCTGAAAACTTGTGTTCCCCCTTGAACCATAGATTGTGAATGCTTATATTTTAGCCCTGCAAGGGGTTTATGTCTCAAAGTACAGACAGCGTGTTTAAGGCGGGACTGATTATCCTGTTGGCATATTCTCTTGTAGTGAAATGATATGGCTATTCCTGGACCAAAGTGTTTTCATAAGATCTCCTTTGATAACATAACATATACATTAGACGTACATTCAAACAAATAGTGCATTAATTTATTAAATGAAGTGTAACATCTTTACAGTAATGCCTTGGAGCATCTGATGCCCTAATATCTATTCTGGCACTGTAAAAATAGAAGACTCTCCAACAAAATTGCTTACATTTTAATCCTAAAGTACCATTGGTGCATGAGGCATTGAAGGTCAATTCACCTTTAACCTTTACCTACCAGCTACAAAGCCCAGTATAGCAAATATGGCTCAAACCTTTTTCTGGCATGTTAGGTAAATTAAGCAAATCATAATTCCATTTGAATTTGAGAGATGAGAGAGAATTGTTGGAAGCTCAGAGAAAATTATTGGCAGCTCAGTTTGTCTGTTAAGCTCTATATTGTTGTGTTAACGCTTTAACCCTACCTGCTAGATCATCCATATTCATGTTTCTCCGGTTTCTGTTATGTGCTTGCTTTGGGGCTACAATGCAGTTGCCAAAATACCTGAAGGAGCATGAACTATTTAGCTACAGTCTGTTAAAAGGACATGGAGTGTTTGAAGCTTAAAAGGAACAAAATGATTTAGTGTTTTTTTTTACGACTCCAGAAGCTTGCCTTTTTTAAAACTAAAAAAAATTGTTTTGATTATACCCTGCAATGAAGGACACTTAAGTCTGCATATGACAAATATAAAATAACTTGGTGTAATTTTCATGCTAACTGTTAGGATGCCTTTAAGGATGCCTGTAAATGTGGAACAATACGCAAGTCTGTTTTTCTTCCACCTTCTACCCATTCCTGTAGAGAGCGCAAGCTGCATTACAAGCAGTGAATGCCGTGCAGTCTGGAGGTCTGGCACTAGCAGGTGTTCCAACTACTGACGGTGGACTGCCCCCTGGCCAGAGTTCCGTTCTTCGAATTATAGTTGAAAATCTCTTCTACCCTGTGACTCTAGAAGTGCTATATCAGGTAAGGAGCCTGAGCATAAATTTTAGGTTATTTTTTTATTGTCAAACCCTGTATTTAAATCAGAATTAACATTTGGGCTATTTAAGTATGCATTTAAAACTTTTTCTGTCCTATATACTGTTCTCTTGCTTTCTTGTACACATGAATGATTATGTACTATTGCATTTTAATAACTTTTAGAAATAAATAAATGAAAAGTATTTTGATTTCCTATAGGAAAAACTTCATGATCTGATAGAACATGTTCTACTTTTTTCCTCGGAGTATAAATAGAGATATATCTTGGCAATTTAATTACATGAGGTCTGAACTAGCACTGAAGTATAGCTGTGTTGTCATTCTGTTGAGAGATTAAGGTAGTATAGACCAGGTGTAATTGCTGAGGTCTCCATACCCCTAAGTGTGGCATTGATTATTTGGATAATCAAGTATAGTTTAGAGCTCCAGCTATTTCCTGAAAAGTATGGAAATGTGAATTGACTGGTTGAATTTTTATGCAGATCTTCTCCAAGTTCGGGACTGTTTTGAAGATTATCACTTTCACAAAGAACAATCAGTTTCAAGCCTTGCTTCAATATTCTGATCCCGTGAATGCACAGTATGCCAAAATGGTAAATGTCTAGTTATCCGTCTCTTTGAATTAAAATGCTCATTCATGATTTGCCGCACAAGACATTGATTTTACTGTCTGTCTTACATTTTTTGATATCCTGCCATGCCAGTCTCACAGTTACTTGAGTACAGTATACAAGTATAGCTCATACAGTTGACAGCCAATGCAGTGATTGTCCATACATACTTTTTTATAGTTCTCTCATAAATGTTCGGTTCTTTAAAAAAATAAAGCATCCAAAGCAGTTCTAAGGACTGGTGTTGGAGCTGTTGGACAGAGTTACAAATATATTTTGTGAAATGCTAATGAATTGCAGAAGAGTCTTCTTTTGCCACTTGGATTAAATAAAAATTCCTGTTTAACCTTATTATGTATAGTTGATAGCCAAAATTAAGTGCTCTGATTGGAAAAGCTCTAATAGCATATCACAAGCACAAAATAAATACTGTTTTTAATTAATTTGACTATATAAGGCTCCAGACCTCAAGGAACATGATGGTAATATATACTCTCTCACACTTCCTTGTGCCTAGGACATAGCTGAATATGGGGAATGAAAAAGGATACATTGACTTGTTCTTCTGCCTGTCCCTTCTGCTGTCTTCAGGTCTCTGAGTGCTGATTGATGTCTATCACTAGGTCAAGAAACCTGATTAAACATTACTATTTTTACTTTGCTTTCGTAGGCTCTTGATGGTCAAAATATTTACAATGCTTGCTGCACTCTTCGTATTGACTTTTCCAAGCTCACAAGCCTTAATGTAAAGTACAACAATGACAAAAGCAGAGATTTTACTCGTCTGGACCTTCCTTCAGGTGATGGGCAGCCTTCCATTGACCCCACTATGGCTGCTGCTTTTGGTAAGAAATCCCAATCTGCCATGAAGGGCATTGGGCTGGCTAGTCACTCTCTGCCTAACCTACCTCATAGGGTGGTTGGGTAAAATCAGGGCAAGCCATGTAAACAGCACTGAGCTCTCTGAGAGAAGGGTGGGAAAATTGATTTCTCTGTTATACAAATTGTTTTCATCTTCTGGCATTGAACTTTTGCTATTATTTTTTTTTGCACTGAAAACATCAGTAAAATATTGGTGTGAGGTTTATGTGCCCTTGCTTGCAGAAGATGATTGCCGAAAGATTAACTATCCTCAACCAGTTTGTGGTGTCCTAAGGTGGGCTTTTTAATGAATGAACTTAAACTGCTGCATTCAGTAATAATCCACCACCAATCTTAAAGAATGACTGGCTGTTCCTGATTGGGGATAGATGCATTGTTTAATTTGTGTAAACTGTTTCTGCTTTGAGTCTACAAGTTGCACCCTGCTTAATATAGGCTAATTACTAGAATTCTTCATGATACATATGAAAGGACTTTTGACTGTTGCATGCTCAGACTGTTACTCTTCTAGGCAAACACAGCAGTATTGTATGTCTGTATTTGGTATCAGTATTCATGCAGGTCCTGTCTGGCTGAATAAGCTTTTTGTTACTGTCTGCTTGTATAATGACTTATAGTGGAAACTGGAACTGTGAATAAACGATTAGAACATATATTGTCAATTATCAATCACATAAGGTACTAATGAATGCATTACTACAAAAAATCAACCTATTTTACATTTGTATTTGTAAAGCTGCTATATTGAGATTAAAGATAAGAACACATTCAGATGGAAGGACATGCTTTAATTGCTAGTGGGCTAATTTGTTGCTAATTTTTGGAAGGATCACAATATCACCATTAGAGTGCAAACTTGTACTTCTGCAAATGCAGATAAACCGGTTTCTGTCTTCAGGCCGTTTCTATGCATCAGCATATTAATATTTTGTCTTCCATTTTGTGTATGCTGTTTTCATTTTAAAAGTTGACTTTGTTTTCAAAAGGGTTGCATCCAAAGAACTGATAGCAGGTGGACTGGTGCTGCTAATGCAGATGCTTGAAGTACCACACAATTAATGAAGCAAGACTGAGGCTCTGTCTAGCCATGAGCAGAGCCCAGTCATTCTCTTACTGTTAAGAGGCTCCTGGGAGCCATATTGGGAGTGAAGGGGAGGTTGGCTGTGGGATGGGGGAATTGGCAGTAGCTGTTTTTTGCCAGGTGTCACCCCAGGGTCTTGCATGCGTGACTGGTTTCCACATTTGCATTTTCATATGTTAGTGTACTACAAGATAGAATGGAATCGTTCCTCTAATACCAAATACTGAATTGCACATTCACATGAAATCACACTTTGGGTTGCTGTGAAGGAGGAAATAAAGCTCTGAATACTAGTGCCAGGAGACAACATTAGGGGAAGGCTTTTATACCCTGTTGTTGGCCACTGTGCAAAATAAGATGCCAGACTAGATGTAAAGATATAAAATTTCCAGAAATGTTGAAGCCCGGGGGGAAATGGAAAGTTTAGGGAAAATTGAAATATATACCGTATTTACAGTCCCATCAAACCTAAACTGATGTTATTGTTTTAACAACATAAAATGCATAATTTATAATTTAGCATATAAAATTGCAGTATTTGATATATTTATGGAACAAATTATAAATCCCTTGGTTTTGTACAAGCAAAGTTGCATATGTACCAGATACTTCAGAGAAAACTGCAGGCTGATGCCACCCTATGCTGTCTTAGCACATGTACCTTATTTTTGCTATTTGGTTAGAGAATGCCAAGTCCTTAATGAAACCTTCAATTTTGCTCTGAGGCTTTGGCGCGGTTTCTGCCCTGTCTCATTATAATCCCTCCCGCAAGGTAGGACAACAAGATGCTCTTTACCCCATCTATGGTAAATGTGTTACAGTGGTTTGAGGAAGATGTGAAAAAATCAGCCATGTCTGGTCAAAAGGGCAACAGAAGGCATGCGACTGTTGAGAAACAATGAAAGCGCTATATGCTCCCCCTCAGGAAGGTTAGATATTCTTCTAGGTGCAGAAAATGCTTCTTGGATTTAAAAGCGGTATGTCTCTACAGCATGTCCACCTTGTCTTTAAAAGTGTTTCCTCATTCTAAAAGAGAAAATATTTCATAGGAGTTTTTTAGTACTTGCCAAAATTTCCATTGGAAAAAAATGGGGGGGGGGAGGCCACAGAAAGAGTGGATGAAAACTCCCCCCTCATTTTTCTCCATTTTTTTTAACAGGCCTTCGCATCTCTTAACTAGATGGAGCACTGGTCTGTTCCAGCAGGGCTCTTATGTTCTTAAGTATGGTAGGCAAAATCAGAGTACAGGGAAGAAACCTTTGAGCCCAAGGCTCGCTTATATAACAGCGAACTATGGTTTTGACATTAAATACTAGCAAGCCTTGTGTGTGTGCTTGAGTGAAATCTGTATTTTTAAATTGAACAAAATTATGCAGATTATAAATCTATTTGATCCTGTGATTGCCTATAGGTCTTAGAAGTAAGGTTAGTCGTTACTAGTACATGTGAACTAAATGGACCAGAGGAACTGAATGAGAGGATCTAACCCCCTAAATGTCAAGCTAGCCCCCTCTCAAGTCCTTTGTGTGCTGTGTGTACAATATTTTGCAGTATCTGTTGTTCATTTTAGGCACTCCAGGCATCATCTCCTCACCGTATGCAGGGGCTGCTGGCTTTGCTCCTGCCATTGGCTTCCCCCAAGCTGCAGGCAAGTCCTTTTTAATATGTTTCATTTTGTGCTGCTGTTGGTGTTCATTACAAAGTAGAAAAATACACATATTTGAACAAAAGAGTAGAGAGAAATTTTGGCACCTTTTTACCTGCCCTCTTGTACAGGGGGGTGGGGGCTTGTTCATAATCTGTGCTTTATATAACATTCGACACCATCCTTGATTCTAGTTCAGCACCTAAATACTCATTTGGGCCTTTAGATATCATTCTCTCTTAGGGTTGCCAAGTCGTTTTCTTGCCGTGGCGGGGGACTCCCGGCTGGCAGCTGTAGTGCGCTCGCGTCGCACGCACATCACCCGGAAGTGACATGACGACGCCGGGCATGCTGGGGTGGGGCCACGACCATCCGAGCGAAAACCATAGAGTTTTCCCTCGGATGACCGTGGCCCCGCCCCCAGCATGCCCGGCGTGGTCACGTCACTTCTGGGTGACGTGCATGTCGGGGTGGGGTTCCCCCCGGGGCTCGATCCGCCGGCGGCGGGGAACGGGCCTCTGGGGCGAGGGTTTCCCTGCCCCCCAGGGAGACTTGGCAAGCCTATTCTCTCTTGGGCCTTGGAAATGTTTCTGCAATATTAAGATGAATAGGATTAGCTTATTTGTATATAGAAACTACTAGCATACATGGTTTTAAAACCAAACCCTTACCTAACTTGGTATATAAAAATAAATAAACCCATCAATAACAGGATTGTTACAAGAATATTATGGAGATGATATTTTAATTGTGTCATCAAAGTGAGTTGCAGATATTAATATGGTAGTAAATGGAGCAGATAATGAAAAAAATCTGTAGAAGCTTTTCTTTTATGCAGTGTGTTATTACGTGGTGTACTGGTACTTAAGTTAATTTACTTAAACAGTATCAAAAATGAGCAGCAAGTGAATCTTCTACAATGCTTTTTTGGAATTCTTTTGACTCTCAGGTCTGTCGGTCCCAGCTGTTGCCAGTGCACTTGGTCCTCTTGCAATCACCACCTCTGCCATGACTGGTCGGATGGCCATCCCAGGAATTACTGGAATTCCTGGAAATTCTGTCTTGCTTGTTAGCAATCTGAATCCTGATGTAAGGCTAATATATATATAAGCGTTAATCATAACACCATTGTAGATTACAGCTTAGTCTGCACTCTATCAAAGTGTAAATTAGAATTTGAATATAATAGTATTATCAATGAAAAAATACCTGACATCACTGTCTGTCAGTGATTTAGATAATTAAGCAAACATGACTTCAAACAGAAAAAGATTAATTTGTTCTAATATATCAGTAAATATTCTACATACTCTTAAGGCTTCTTGGTAACCATAATGTTAATGTTTCTTACTTTGTTATGGCTTGTAATAATCTTGTCACTTTTATCTGCCTTTAGTCTCAGAAAGGTGAACTATAAATAATGTGAAAAAACAATAAATGTTTATTTAGACTTGTAATCTTGCCTTATCTAATGCAGGCAATCACACCAGATGGACTCTTTATCTTATTTGGTAAGTTGGGTTTTTTACAAAATAAAAAAAACCTGACAGTACTTTTTTATTACATAGGTTTGTACTATATTTTTTAAAAACTGTTATTCTTCCAGTGGAGTCTTTTACAATTAACTTTTGCAGAATTTGATATAGGAAGCCTTAGAACAACCTGCTTCACTAGCTAAGTTGTAGTTGGTTATGTGTAACCTGCAGGATGATCATCCACACATGTTAAAGATTCTTACTGTTACCATTTCCAGACATGTTCATAGCTGAAACAGAAATGCAAATTTCATGTATTTCCAGTAGGGTTGCCAGATCTTACCTTTCCCGTGGCAGGGAGCTCCCGGCTCCTCGCTCTAGCGTTCGGGGCAAAAACTCTAAGGTAACCATGGAGTCCCCCCCGAATGCTAGAGCATCGACACACAACCCAGCATGATGATGTCACTACTGCATCCCTGTGGGACGCTGCTGTTTGGGGTGGGTGGGGCTTCCCCTGTTGGCCAGTTGGCCAGTGGTGGATTGGGCCCCCTGAAATCAGGAGATCCCCTGGCCCCACTAGGGGGGGATGGCAACTCTAGCTCCACCCCCAAATATCTAGGAATTTTTCTGTCTGGAGCTGGCAACTCTATCCTCTTTGCAGGCTTTGGGTCGTGCCCCTGAGCCCCACAGGCCTTTGGCAGGCTGGGTGCTGCCTTCCTAGGGATCCTTGGTCCTTCCCCAGGTGTTGAATGCCTCAGACAGGGCAGGTGCTACCTCCCCTGGCTGGGGGGGAGGGGGTTTGGGGTAGAGGCTCCAAACTTGGAGGGTGCTCACTGGAACCTCTTCCCAACATGCCCACCAAGTTTCAAGGCGATTGGACAAGGGGGTACAATTTTATGGCCCCCCAAACAGGTTGCCCCCAGATCAGCCTTCTGCAGTTTATTCCCGGTTTGCCGCCGAAATTCGGCGGCAATTCAGCAACATTGTATCATATGGCCCTTGGAGTTGGAGGCTCCAAACTTGGAGGGTGGTTACTAGAACCTCTCCCCAACACACCCTCCAAGTTTCATGAAGATTGGACCAGGGGGTCCAATTCTATGGGCCCCCAAACAGGTTGCCCCCATCCCATTGTTCTCTATGGTGGGAAAAAATGTAATTTTTTTCCCACCATAGAGAACAATGGAGGGATGGGGGCAAACTGTTTGGGGGAGTGTGCTGCGTGTTGCAATTTCAAACTGTACATTGCCAGACCAGCCAGCCACACTGCAGCAGAACCATACAAGTGCCCCCCCACCTGCGCTACCAAACTGGGTGCCCAAAACCCCAAAACTACAACTTAGCTCAAACCAAAGAATCTCTCTACAGTAGCAGCAGCACTAGCATGTGCATTGTGCCAGACAGGCCCAGCAGAAGAAACAACCAGAGCAATCTGCCACCTGTGCCAGGCCAGCCAGGTTGCCAATTGCCAGTCAGTGCCCCAAAACCAGAACTAGGTCAAACCAGAGAATCTTTCAAGACAGCAGCAGCAGCCACTAGCCCACTACAGGGAGCAAGTGCATGCCAGCCAGGCCCCAGCAGCAGAAGAACCAGAGCAATCTGCCACCTGTGCCAGGCCAGCCAGGTTGCCAATTGCCAGTCAGTGCCCCAAAACCAGAACTAGGTCAAACCAGAGAATCTCTCCAGACAGCAGCAGCAGCCACTACAGACTGAGGGAGCAAGTGCATGCCAGCCAGCCAGGCCCAGCAGCAGAAGAACCAGAGCAATCTGCCACCTGTGCCAGGCCAGCCAGGTTGCCATGCCAGTCAGTGCCCCAAAACCAGAACTAGGTCAAACCAGAGAATCTCTCCAGACTGCACTGGAGCGGCAGCACACAGGCTGAGGGAGCATGTATGTGCATCGCCAATGCCAATGCCAGCCAGCCAGGCCCAGCAGCAGAACCAGTCCACCACAAGTGTGCCAATGTGCCAGTGCCCAAAAAACCCCAAAAGCAAAACAATCTCTCCCCTCTGCAGTGGCAGCGGCCTACATAGGGGAGCATGTTTGCTAATCGCAGCCATGCCCAGCTGCAGAACCAGAGCAATCTCAACTTCCCCCCATCAACCTCTGTGCCCAGCAATGCAGGAGATTCACACAGAGACGTCTCCCTTACAACCCCAGAGGCCCAGAGGCCCCTCCTCCATGACCAGAAGCGCTATTTGCCTAGCCTGCTTTGGAAATCCAAAGGTGGGCTGCCGAGAGGCTGAAAAGGAGTTGGGAACTTGGGAGTCGGGCTTGGTCCCCTGTTCAGGGCAGGGGACAGCAGCAGAACCTGTGCACTGCACGCCCCTCCCCCAACCACACCCAGCCCGCCTGCTCCATGGCCAGGAGAGACTGTAAGGAGAGATGACTACTAGTCCGCTCCGCTTTGGAAATCCAAAGGTGGCCACTGGCCACAGGCTAAAAAAGGATTGTTACCATTGACCAACCCCCCACTCTCAACAATTTGCCCAAAACCTCCTGCATTGCTGGGAACGGGGCGGGGAGACCCACAAGCCAGCCGCTGTGTGGCTCGGGATGTTTTTGCCTGCCTGCCCCTGCCCGGTGGGGGTGGAGCTATCTTACTTCCTTGCTGCCACCTTCCTAGAGGTAGCATACGTGGGACCCCTCTGGATGATTCCCCAACCTGGGAATCATCCTATCTCAATCTTTGGGCACCACCTGGAGAGTTGGCAGCCACTCTAATTTGGGGGCATCTGGGTTCCTCTGGCCTCCCTTTGCCTCTCTTCAGGTGCGCTGAGTGGGGATTCGCACGCACACCCCTAGTGATTGCTCACGTCACTTGCACAGGCCCTGCCTGCCCCCCCCTTCATTTATACTGCAGAAATCCTCAGGTTTGGACTGAGTCCAGTAAGTTGGGTGACTGGCACAGAGGTTGTTGGGGGGAAGTTGAGATTGCTCTGGTTCTGCAGCTGGGCATGGCTGCCATTAGCAAACATGCTCCCCTATGTAGGCCGCTGCCACTGCAGAGGGGAGAGATTGTTTTGCTTTTGGGGTTTTTTGGGCACTGGCACATTGGCACACTTGTGGTGGACTGGTTCTGCTGCTGGGCCTGGCTGGCTGGCATTGGCATTGGCGATGCACATACATGCTCCCTCAGCCTGTGTGCTGCCGCTCCAGTGCAGTCTGGAGAGATTCTCTGGTTTGACCTAGTTCTGGTTTTGGGGCACTGACTGGCATGGCAACCTGGCTGGCCTGGCACAGGTGGCAGATTGCTCTTGTTCTTCTGTTGCAATGCTGGGGCCTGGCTGGCATGCACTTGCTTGCTCCCTCAGTCTGTGGGCTGCTGCTGCTGTCTGCAGAAATTCTCTGGTTTGCACCAAGTTGGTCTGGGCACTGATTGGTTGCACCTTGGCACAGGTTGTGGGGGGGGCAGATTGCTCTGGTCCTGCTGCTGGGCCTGTCTGTCTGGCATTGGTAATGCACAGACATGCTACCTCAGTGCTGCTGCTGTAGAGAGATTCTTTGGTTTGAGCCAAGTTGTGTTGGTTTTGGGGTTTTGGGCACCCAGTTTGGCGGCACAGGTTGTGGGGGGGCACTTGTATGGTTCTTCTCTGCTGCAGTGTGGCTGGGGCTGGCTGGTCTGGCAAAAGTTTGCAAACATGCTGTCCGAAACAGTTTGCCCCCATCCCTCCATTGATCTCTATGGTGGGGAAAAACGTAATTTTTTTCCCACCATAGAGAACAATGGGATGGGGGCAACCTGTTTGGGGGCCCATAGAATTGGACCCCCTGGTCCAATCTTCATGAAACTTGGTGGGTATGTAGGGGAGAGGTTCTAGTAACCACCCTCCAAGTTTGGAGCTTACCCACTCCAAGGTCCATAGGATACAATGTTGCCGAATTGCCGCCGAATTTCGGCGGCAAACCGCGAATAAACTGCAGCAAGCTGATCTGGGGGCAACCTGTTTGGGGGCCCATAAAATTGTACCCCCTGGTCCAATCGTCTTGAAACTTGGTGGGTATGTTGGGGAGAGGTTCCAGTAAGCACGCTCCAAGTTTGGAGCCTCTACCCCAAACCCCCTCCCCCCCAGCCCCCCGCAAAGTTCCAAGAGGATTTTTGCCATTGACTTCAATGGCCCCATTGGTTATAATGGACCCGAATTTTTCGGGAATTTTTTTCGGGATTCGGACAAGCTCATAAATTGCTAATTCGGGATCCCAAAAGCCGAAAAAAGCCGAAAATCGTTATTTTCGGCTTTTTTTCGGTTCGGGATCCCGAAATGCACATCCCTAGCCCTAACCAGGGTGTGGTGGTGGCAGCCCTGATTTCCAGTGGTCACTGTGTCATGGTTAATTTATTTCTCCAGGCTGCAATTCAGTATTTACTGAGTTAAGGATAAAATAAAACTCAGTCTTTGTGTTTATATACAAGGTATATGCTTCAAAATCTATGGAACTTCAAGCATCATTTCTAAACATTCCAGCTTCATAATTATAAACATATTCACTTAAAGATAACTCATGATACAGCAGTATATTACAACTGATGCTTTGGGAATTGAAAGCACCTTAACATTCTTTTCACTTTGGCAGGTGTTTATGGTGATGTCCATCGTGTGAAAATCATGTTTAATAAGAAGGAAAATGCCTTGGTTCAGATGGCAGATGCAACACAATCCCAGCTCGGTATGAACAGAAAGTAAAAGGCTTGACTGTTGTGCTACTGTGTTCATTCCCATTTTATGTTAAATGTAGTTTTTAACATGCTCTAGTTAATGTAGTTATGTTGTTTTTTAAAGGCCCTACAAACTCCCAGGTTTTTAAGTATTCCAAGGTCTTTTGTTTCATTAATTTTCCCCCTACAATATAACTTTAAAATAGGATGTGTATTTTGTTTTTTAAAAATGGAGAGTCTGTTGCTTTTAAAGTAGAGACCCTTGTTTTTGTGTCAGTAACAGACAGCAATAATATATTGGTTAAAAGGGGCTGATATTTATTGGTACCAAAATGTTTGCTGCTTCTCTAAAACTCCTTGAAGGATGTAAGAAGAAAACTTGTTCTGCCCAAAAATGAGGGTGTAGTAACATTATACTTTTCAAAGCAAATTGTCTGAAAATTTGAAATTCTAGCTTTTAGAATATGAAAAAAATATAGTTGAGAATTATGGTAAGTCGAATTGTATATCAAATTCTATCAATAACTAATAACTGCAAAAAACTCTTTAGAGGTCAAAATCAGAGTAGCTGTTCCATTTTCTCTCTCTCAAGATCTTAACTTCCTTCCTTGGAAATTTTAGCCATGAATCATTTAAATGGACAAAAGCTTTATGGAAAGGTGCTCCGTGTTACACTCTCAAAGCATCAGACAGTACAGCTCCCTCGTGAGGGACAAGAGGACCAAGGCCTGACTAAGGACTATAGCAATAGCCCTTTGCATCGCTTTAAGAAACCAGGCTCAAAGAACTTCCAGAATATCTTCCCACCATCTGCCACTCTGCACCTCTCCAACATTCCGTAAGTATCCTACTTCGAGAGGTATGTAGTAGACAGAACTGATTTGTAGATCTTAGGCCTGATCCAGGGTGCTTGGCTTGGAAATAAAATTCCTGCTTTGAAACCTGCTTGCATTGTGAAATGAGCAAACTGCTCTCAGAAGACAATGTACATGGCTTGGTTTTTAGACCTGCTGTCTGTAGTTGAAGGCTGCATAGTTCCAAGTGTATACATTGCACTGATTTCAAAAGGGAGTGTCTCACCTATTTTCATGAGGGTTAGACATCAAATGTGCTAGATTCTACAGTAAGTCATCTGAAAACTTGCTTTTCAGCAGTGGTATAGTATATTAAGTTATTATGTAAGCATTTCTGCCATGCTTTTCCCCCCCACTGGAGACTCAAAAGTGGCTTGCAAAGAAACACGACAATGTAATCAAAATGATAGTTTCCAGCTTAAAACAAACTACAGTATTTTTCCATTGTCTAAGTTGCTCAGTGGAGCATCAGCACAATTGACAGGATAAGGGAGCAACCATAGTGTATCACCCAATAACAAAGGAGTGTAGAATTGTTCAGAAGTGAAGCTCAGATGGATACGGGAACACATCAGTTAGTACATCTTCATGCCTGCTCTGTGTGGCAGTGTCATAGCTTCACTTGGCCAGCACTACCTTTGCAGCTGTGTAAATCTGATTATCTGAGGTGTTATGAAGAATTGCACTCTTCTTGCCCCAATAACACAGATTTGGAATATTCACTAGGTAGCAGTGACGCTTTATGAAGCAGTTCGCAGATAAGATTGCTTCCATCTCTCAGTGGCTTGGATCCAAAGCAGAATTTCCATGGGCGCAAGGTTGTCTGCCCATGGATAAGACTTTTCTTACCTCCCCCTCCTGCTGTACTCCCAAATACTCCCTGACATACAAGGGGGGGCGCATTTGGGTTGCTGCAGTATGAAGGAGGTGAGAAAGTCCATGATAATGCTGCTCTGGGTCCAAGCCAGTATCTTGAGTTAAGCCTGGAAATAAATAGGTAACTAATAAAGCTGTTCTGTGCCTCCTTTGCTCCTTGTTGGGCAAACTATCTAGAACCATTTTAATCTGGCTTCTGATTTGAATGCAAGACTGAATCTACCTTGGATACCCTACTGGATGACCTTTGCTGGGAGAGTGATGGGAGTGTATCCTTGTTATTGTTTCTGGATCTCTCTGTGGTTTATAGATGTAAAATTTCTGAAAATTATTAGGTAGTGGGAAATTGTTTGCCTTTAAAAAAATCCTGGGGAAAATTGATCTGGCTGTAATTATCCATGGTCATATCACTGCCAGATTAGTGCTGTATGTGCAACTGCCTTGGAAGAGTGCTTGTGAGCTGCAATTAATACAGAAAGCAATGGCACAGCCGGTATGGAGCTCGAGGCAGTGTGCACAGGGTTACCAGGTCTCCCACTGAGGCAATAACCAGATCCAGAGCTGCTGAGCTCCAGCAATTGTTGCCGTGTGCCTTCAGACCATATGAACATAATTGCTTGAGTATTGAAAAAGTAATCCTGCCTGCCAGTGTGCCTCTGGGCCCACTTCATTCAGAATGCTCTAGCATTTAAAGCTCTAAATGGCCTCATCCCAGTGCACCTGAAGAACTATCTGTTGTTGAGACAACCATTGAAGACCCGGATCTGTGTCCCACCAAAACTAAGGCGAAGTGGGTGATTACAAGGGGCTTATTCTGTTAGGTTTTTGACTGCTCCTGTAACATTTTTATGCTACAATCTGATTTCCAGTTTCATAATTTTTGAATCTTTCCCATTTATAAACTGTTTGGCTTTTGATACTGGTTTATATTAAATGTTAATACTGTTAGCTAATTGTTTTATGCCTGCTTTTGTTCACTTCTGTATCAGTGCTTTGTTATATTATGATTACTGGTGTCTCCAGAGTACATGGATTGAGATTGCATGCTACAATTATTTTAAGTAAATCAATTCTGTTTACAGACCTTCTATAACAGTTGAGGATCTGAAGAGTCTTTTTGGTAATACTGGATGTAATGTGAAAAACTTCAAATTCTTTCCGTAAGTTTCTGTAGTAACTTTGAAAAGTGTGTAAAATACTCCCAGACCTTATGATTAAAGACAGCAAATGAGGAATGGTGTGGAATCAAATTACTAATGAAATATGCAGAGACGAAGCATAGTTAACCCAGACTTGTGTGGAGTAAACTTGCCCTTCCCCTTGCAACAGTATAAACCAAGCTGGGAAGCTATAGATAGAACTGTTGATCTAACAGAATATCATGTAGTAATCATAACTTTGGTAGTCTGAGATGGAAGGAAGATGCATGCTATTTCTTTAATTTGTCATCCTCCTTTAGAGAAAGATTTAAAGATCTTCTAGTTTCAATTGAGCTTCCTGTTGCCTTTCTTTCTCTGTCTCTCAATCAAGGACCAACATGAGATGCCATGTAGGATTCTCATGCCAGTCTTTCTGTTTGGCAGTTGTCATTTCCTTTTGCTAAATACCCAGTCATTATGATTTATTTTTAGTGAATTTTAATCCCACCCTTCCCTCAAGGTTATTTTGTCCATTTATCATCACAAACAACCATGTGTGTGTGGTAGATTAGGCTAAGATAATGATTGACCCAAGGTCACCCAGTAAGCTTTATGGCAGAATGTGGATTTGAACCTGCTTCTCCCAGATTCTAGTCTGGCATGTTTAGCTACTAAACCACACTGGCTTTAATAAATTTTTTGAGATGTTTCTGTTAAGATGGAGTTGGGTTTAACTGATTTCTTTTCACTTTCAGAAAAGACCGCAAAATGGCCCTCATCCAGTTGGGTTCGGTGGAGGAAGCAATCCAGGCTCTTATTGAGCTTCATAATCACAATCTTGGAGAAAACCATCACCTCAGAGTTTCATTCTCCAAATCTACAATCTGATATTAGTTGGACATTTTCTTTTTAAGAACTCTACCCACAGTTAAGAGTAAAATCTTCAGACAGAGACTGGAGTAGCCAAGACAAACGCTGCATCCTTCAACTATGAAACTTGTGATAAATTCATGTGTATTTCTGTACACATTAATTAATCAAGGGATGATCTTTCCATATCTATTGCTGTTCAAAAGGCTAATGATTCTCCATGATATTTTCTTCTCTACTATTTAATAACAAAATATTTTCAGTAGAAGCCCCTTTTTCAAATGCTTTCAGGAACAAAATGTTTTAGTTTATTCCAAAATGACTGTACACAACATTTCTGGGCTAAATTACCCTATCAAAAGAATGTCTTCAAAATAAACTTAGCAGATAGCTTTACAATACTAATAAGGTGCGATCATTTTTACCCTTTGTGGACTTTTTTTGATGGACTAACATTTTAATTAGCACCTGTTAAAATTTGGAGGGAGAGGCAGGGCCTTCTTTCTCCTTGGAATAAAAAAAAATTGAAATAATAAGAATAGACACCAGTAAATTGTCTTAATGTGCTCGCAGGGATATTTTTAACTAGGTGAAAACATGACATGAAGTTTAGTTTTTATTACTATGAAATGATGTGTAACAAGATTTTTGGAGAAAATGAAATTTGTCCTGATTTTAAAAATTTTGCATTCTTTCAGAGAGAAAAAAATGTTTACACTCTTAAGGAAAAAAAAAATTCAGGTCTGTCATATGGTTTGACAAATTTTTAGAAAGGTTATTTTTGGTAAGGTCTTGTTTAAAAATACAAATCTAAACCTCAAGGGTTTTTTGTACCACTATAATCTCTAATACTTAAATCAGAATTACTGTGTATTTACTTAATTTCTTATGTGCCTTATTATGTGCTTATAATGATACAATAGTTTAGAGTTTTATCTGAAGTATCTTAAACTGTATTGTGGCTTGGTGAAAGTTTTTTCTTTGTCTTAGTTTTTAAAAGTTTGGTGATTTTAAAAATGTTTTTAATAAGTAATAGTCAAATCAGATTTTTGGTGCTTTGGTACAGGGATGGGGAGGTGACACTGAAGGCAGTTCAGTGCACATCCTGTAGGCCTCTTCACAATATGTTGGGGGTTGCAGCTGAATGACATCACTGTTGGGCTCTAAAGAATGTTCTCCAGTTTCTGGATGGTATCTAACCTGTTGAGCCATTGGCTCTTTGAGAATATTTTTGTCTCAGGATTCCTTTTCACCCAACAGAACTGGGCTTGCTGTACTAAATGTGGACTTGCTTTCCTTCATAAACATCATGACTTCAGTACTGAATGTTCACTCCTGCGTGGAGAGCAAGATGAGATGCAATTCTTATTTTTTTGTGAAAAATAGGTATATACAAGTTATTTCTATGATTGTAATACAATGTTTTTAGAGGTGTCTCAAGATGTTATGTCTACTGAAATTCTTCATTGTTTGTAAGGTATCCTCAAGTTTAAGGGTGATCCTTAAATAGTTTTGGAGTTGGACACAAGAGTTTTTTAAAAAAGGAAATGAAATGGAGTGTAGTGGCTGGTAATGCTTACTCATCTTGGGGATTTTTAGCAAGTCAAAATGTTCTTCTGCGGATGTGGTTCAGCAGAAGTCTATCGCATTAGATTTTTTTGCTAATTTTTAATTTGGGACCTTGGTAAATGTCCTGGAAATGCTAGCTTCTTGGTAACATCACTGTCAGATGAACGGATAGGCAGTGAGCTTTGACTGCTGCCTTAAATTATATAGCTATATTAGTGTGGAGGTGTTCAACTGATTATGATGGGAAACCTTTGGACACTTGACTGAAATATGTGCATTTTTACTTGTCAGCAGAAACATTGCTTTACACCGAGAAATTTCGGTGTCCACTAATGACTGACCCTACGTTCACCATGACTTCACAGCCATTTGAAAACAAAGGTATACGAATTAGCAAAGGGTATCAAGATCTTCCCTCAGTTCAGCAATGTGGTTAAACTGGTGCCTGACTCCAGTATGGCACTTGATCGTTTTGTTCTGCTGATGTCAGTGGAACACAGCTCTAAGTAAGCATGTTCAGGATGGCAACCTAGTTAGGCACGAGTTAACTAGCTTATTGGAGTAGGGCTGTAATGACTATGCTGCCTCACCGTAATTACAGTCACCTTATGTTTGGTCACCATGATGTGTTTAATGCTGCTACAAAGGGGGGACATTATTGGAGTTGAATGTAACTGTGAAGCAGGCAAAAAAAAAACAACCTGAAGTTTTGAGACTGAGCATTAGCAGTGTATAATATCAAGGGTGAGGGTGGTGTGTTTGTGTGTGTATGTGTGTGTGCAGTGAGAAATATGTGTATGCAGATACACATGGCAAGCATTTAATTTATTGACTTAACTAATCTAAAAGAAAGCAACTTTGTAGTGTTAAGGGAGAAAAACGGTCAACGTGAGGAATAGCTTCATTCTGTCCCTAGAAAATGTCATTTCTAGACTAATTGCAGTTTGTGTTGTAGAGCGTACATTTTTATATGCTGGCACCTTTAAAACAGTTTAACAGAAATTTGGATGGTAGATGCCCATCTATGTGTGGTCTTGTCCTAATTATATTATCATCTTTGTTGTAGTGCATGTGTTCTCAACACTTTGTGGTTGGCTTATTTTCAGAAGGCTGTTTTTCATGAGTTGCATATGTGAGCAATGGCAGTACAGTTTGTTTGCATTTTAAAATGGTTCCATTTACAGCAAGTTGGATTTACTCTCCCTTCTTAAAAAATAAGACACCCTAACTTCATGCTTTCAAAGGCAACTCCTTTAATTGAGGCTTGGGCAATACTTGTTTTTCTGTTTTCTTTTTTTGTTCCTTCACTGCAGAATTTTAGCATTAGATCCCTCCTCGCCTGTTGAGCTTGCAATGAGTGCTCCACAGAATTAAGGTGCTTCAGTGGATGTGGTTATTGGATAGCAGCTGTCTGTGCAAAGGTCTCCTTATCAAGTACCCTAGTATAGAATGACCAATTTTCCAGAGTACATGATCTTTGCTAGCATTTTATCAGCTGAGTCTCTTCTCTGTTCTCTCACCATTTATTCTCAAAGCTATTGAGATTAACACTGTGAGACCCTTGCAAATGCTTTGGAAGTGAAAGCTGTTCAGTTCTCAATCTCCTTCCTGTCAGATATTTGAATCACTAACTCTACAGCTGATAAAATACTTTCAGGTCCATAACCAATTAACAAGCTTTTAACAATTTGGATACAAAGATTTGGCAACAGTGCCTTTTAGTATACTGGAGGAAGGAAACAGTATCTCAAATAGCAACCCAAGGTTTAATAAAATATGATTAATTGTAAAAAGGAATTTTGTTTTATTAAAGTGATACAGTGTACTCCAAATTACAGTAACAGACCAGAGCCAAAATAGCTTTGAATTCAGATCAAAAGCTCATCAGAGTTGTGGAAGAGCTGTGTTTAAAAACTACATTTCAACTAAATGGTCTATTTCAATTTATTGTGATACTCATTACTAAAGACTAAGCCGTAATAGCTTTCATCCTGAGAGCAAAACGCTACTAGTTTTGGATACAAAGTAGAAGGAAAAGTAATCCGTCATTTCCACCCTTTCAAAAGTGGCTCAAGGAGGAAAGAGTGTATGTTTATGGTCTGCACAGAGTGCAGGTGTTATGACACTTCAGTGTCTTAGAGTCTTTGCTTATTAGCCCTACTACCAATTGGAAAAGCAAATTTTAGAACTGTAATTAAAACTTGGATTGCATTGTTTACTCAGCTAACAATGTCAGTTGCAAGTTGCAGAGCTTCAAACGGATACTCATTTGTTAAGCCTTTCCCATACTTGGTTGCCTTTTGTCTCCCTGTCAGTTGCACTACAACTGTGCTTGGAGGATACCTTGAGGACTCTCTGTGCCTATATATCTAAGTGTAGCCTTGAGTTGTCTGTGTGGCACCTCTTTTTTTTTCCTTTTCACAGATTAAGAAATTGTATGCAGTGGAATCTTGTTGCTGTTAAACATAGCATAGGCTTTCTTTTGGTAATGAAGAAACCTCAGATTTCCTTTTCAGTCTTCATCCTCTTATATGTAATATGTATTGGTGTTTTCAAAGGAGAGGGAGCTGAGTGGTTAACTGCATTAAAGCCATTTTTGTTTGCCTTTTACTTTTTTTGTGGACTGGTAACTGAACAAAACTGCCAGATTTAAACAGTTGTGCTGAAAACTGTTCAAGTTGCACAGAGATTTTCTTGAAGCAAATTAACTCCTAATTGTCTTTGCAAAGAACTGAATAGTATATGAGACTGTTCTCTTTCTGGAGCAAATCGTAACAATTAGGAATTATTTGAATTTGAAAAACTTCTAAAACTTAATTTCAGGGTTTTTACTAAGGAAAAAAACACAAATGGGACCAAAGTTTATGTGCCTTCAGTAGATGTGTATTTTTTTTGCTATCTATTTCAGTCTTTACAAATCAATACTCTTGTTTTCAAGAAAATATGTATTTATATAGTAAAAACCAAATGACCCATGAACTGTCCATGTGTGCAATGAGTTATAACTGTTTCATTTGCGTTTGTTATCCCTTTGCCTTCTACCATTGTAGCTTCAGTATGCTGCACCATGCAGGAATCCAAGTTAAATTCTTATGCTGTGGTTGCCTCAATAGCATGCAATGGAGAAACAATACATTAGTGGGGATCTTAGTATCAAGACAACCTTCCATGTTAAGCGAAGGGTACATGTTTTGGCAGAACTTTTGGTTCTTGAATCTATGTCCAGTATTAGGGATGATAGTGGAAAACTAACCAGCTATGTACTTGGATTCAGCTTTTTTATGTTTATTTCCCCCCCCCCCCCAATTCATCTTACAGTTCCTGTAAAAGTTCACCCCAGACTCTCAAAATATGGTGACTAACCAAGCAAATTGCTGCACTGGATTGTCACCTCGTTGCAATGACCAAAGATTGTCTGCTCTAGTTATATACTAAGACATCTTGCCAGTTTTCTCTCCAGCTATCTTTCCTGAAGGACTCTGTGTAAAGTGGCCTTTTTAAATGAATGCTGTTGGTGAATGGACCACTTGATGAGAGAAGCTATTTTAAAAAATGTGAGCCAAATGTAATGGCATAAGGCAAGGGGCTAATGGACTGCGTAGTACTGTATTCAAAAAAGGGAGCATGATTTGCAGAGTCAGACATTCCCTAATTTTTCATGTGTTCCTAAGTCCCTTTTTAAGTTTGTAAAAATACTCATCTAACACAAGAAAATGCTGTAAATATTTGTAACAACATTTTTTACCTGGCAAAAAAAGGTTTTTGGGAACAAGTATAAAATGGTTTTTATATTAAATAAAACATCAATTGTCTTGTATATTTTGATATGCAACAATACCAGCTTTCATTTGTTAAGCAGCTTGTGGCATTGGAGGGGGGAAAAGGATTCCATATTGTTCAGATGACTTGATGTTATAAATGCAAAGAAGTTGAAATATTAAAGAAACTATTTTCTAACTGCGTAGTGCATGGTTAATTTGAACTTCTGTACACTGCCGTATACTCCATTTCTTTTAAGTTTTGTGTATTTGCTAATTATTACTTGAGTATCTATACTTAACTCTTTTTCTAACAACTCTAGATGTAGCATGCCTCTTAATAAATGTCATGACATCTGTACTCTCAAATTTTTCTGCGTTCTTGTCTATTGCTTTGGGTTTCCCCTTCTAATGTAAAGCTAATGTCTGTCTGTTTTTATTTGTGTTCCTTTTCCTCTATTGGCCATTTTACACTTGCTCTCTCTGGATTGTGTTTGAAGTCTTTGACAATCACATCTTCATAGTACATCCTTATGACATAATTTGCATCACAGTTTTGTACAGATGAGAGATTGGCTTTGTTTCCAATGCACTGAAAAGGAAGGCTTAAATTAGGAACTAATTTGACCTGCCTCAAATAACTTTCACATAAGTTTTGTTGAGACTAGCTTAATTGTATGTGTTCATTTTTCTAAATCTAATGTAGAGGGGGGTGTAGGTTGATGTAACACATAACTGTGCACACAATATCTAAATCCAATGCATGTGCAGTTCTCTGCTCCCCCTCTTGTCCTCTTCTTCCATCAAGTTGAAAAACACTTGTGACGATCAACTTCTCCATATTTCTTTGTATGTTCTGGTTGTTGCGTTTTTTGCTTTCACCTACCCAGTGCTGGCACTCAAGCCCATTTCCCACATCTTTTTGTTCCCAGTTCATTATAACTCACATAGAGGCAAATAGACAGGTTTTATAAGATGCTATGCACAAGTGGATAAAAGCTTGATCATCAAGGGACACTGGGTGCTAGTTAAGGATATGATCATATAGGTACTCCATACCTTTGCTCCTGAAAATAGTACAGAGGAAACTGGTTCAATGGGTACTTTGAACCCAGTTCCTCTTGTTGACTGACCCTAATTAGTGCTCCAGTTCCTGTTTAGGAATGGCGTTGCCGTGAAATGAATATTCCAGCAAAAGATGCCAGTGGTGGCTTCTCATGATCCATCTCTGACAGACAATCACAAAGGTTGGGTTACGCACTGACTTGATTCTGGAAAGTGCTGTACCATGGCTGGCTCAATACCTGATCTCAGGACAATAGCTGGTATGTCACTGAAGTGGCACTGGACCATGGTTAGTTATTGCCCACTGCTCTTCATCCTCAGCACTGTCCCAATCATGCTCCATACAGCTTTTCCTTTTAAAAAATCCGATTTTACAGTTCACCAGGCACTTGACAAATTTGTAAACACTGCATTGTTCATAGAAGTGTCTAGCTGTGTTTACTTGTATACTGCATCACGATTGCCAGTGTACTGCACATATCTGGTGTAATATAAAAAAAGTCACACTTCCCACATAGACAAATGTGTCAAGATCAGTGCCTAGAACACAGAGAAACACTACCAGGGCAGACATATTTTGTAGATTAATTTGAACCCTTCCTACTTTGTTTCTGGAGTTCAACTTAATACAAAGGAATTCTAGGATTTTCAGCAAATAAACATGAGTTGCTACAAAATGCTTCTTGAATATACCCATGTTGCAATGGAGAAAATCCGTATTGATCCAGCCAACCCAGTTTGGCATCTACAGTAGAAATATCCTATAATTTTGGTCAAAACAAATAAGTTCACAGTTCATACATTGTATTAGTTGCTCACCCAGTTTTTCAACCATGACCTTTAACTTTCTGCTTTGATCTGCAATGCAGCATGCTTCTTCCAGGGCATTCTAGATTTGGAACCTAATAAGGATATAAACCAATTCTAAAAACTCAGCTGTATTTCTTGTGCTTTTACTCTTGGCAAGTAACACTTTTGTTGAACTCAACAGGTCTTCTTTGGTCATATATAAGGCTACACCAGATCTTTTTGTGGCTTTACTTACAAGAGTGGGTCAGACCCCAGAAGGAAGTGTTGTTTGGGGGGGGGGGCCTTCAGAAGTGTAAAAGATGATTCTATGACATTCTGCTTTTAAAATGGGCATCATGAAGCAGTGGGAGATGGTTTAGAATCCTCTTAAAATGTTCCTTCAAAGATTTCCCTTTGCTCAGGCTTTGCTTCAGAGACATGAAAGATACTATTGTGA
>NW_015160284.1:201543-221943 GCF_001447785.1 Gekko japonicus | reverse complement strand
AGGAAACTGGAGGAGGGGAAGCTTTATCAGCTAACCATTGCTTCATTTGTTTAATAATCTCAGCATTAGGATTATTTCTTCTGTCACTCTCCAAACTTTCCCTCATGACCAAGCTGCAGAATTAACAGTAGTGAGCATCTAATGATGTTGCAGTTACTGCCAAATAATTCTGAACTATAATTACACTGTGGTGGGAATTCTCTGTGTTTCCAACTGCATGGTTAACTCATCCACTCAAAACATTACTATAAGGCAGAATGTGAAATTACACTCTGATGCAAAAATTTCATAGAAATAGTTGCAGACTGCAACTGTAGTGATTTAGCAATAACATCTGGGTGCCCCCTATTTCATTAGTTGAAGAACAAAATATGCATGATATTGCATTCTCTCTCTGAGGGAGAGGGCATCGTGGCATGGGTGGTTCCTCAGGAGGCAGGATCGTTGTCAGTCGTCTCCAATTTCCTTTCTGCTTAGGAGAGAAGGTTTTTCAGAGGGACTCTGTCCCTTGGGCCTCCTTTTCTGTTTGACTTTTTCTTTCTACTTCTATTTGCACCAGCTCTCTTCTCCTCCCCCTCAACCCGTCTCCCCAGTGGAGGCAATGGATGCACATGTCTTTGAGGTCTGGGATGTGTGGCTGTAAGAAGTAAGTTCAGTCGACCCTTAGCAGAATGGGTGACAAGGCAGACTTGCCCCTACATGGGAACAAGTCAGGAAATCCTGGGTAGGGAATGTGAATTGAGAGAACAGCCACACATCCCAGAGACCAACTTACTGGCACAAAGCAGCAGAGGAGGAAAATTTTGGCAGGTGAGTTCTAAAGCCCCAGCAAAACCCACCAAGCTGCTGCCATGGCAATCCAGAACCAATTTCCCTTGCCCTGGGAGTTGATGGTTAGTGTGCAGATGGTGAAACCCCAGTACTCCTCAGATGTTGCCTCTATAGAAAGCATAAGGGAGAAGTATTCTCGTTCCCCCTCTTTCCCTTCTCTGCATAGGAACAAAGAGTGAAATATGGAGGTGGGAGAGGTTGCAAAGGAGGAGGAAGCTGCAGGACCTGACCCTTCTACAACACCACATCACCATCCCGGCCAAGGCACTTAAGGCCCATAAGGTGTCTGAGATTTTCTGTTCCGTATAGTCCCCAAGAAGGATGGGAACTGATGGAGAATACTAGACTTGAAGTTCCTGAAGAAGTTTGTAAGATGCAGACATCAGCCAATGGAAACTTTCAAAATCTATTGTGGATACTCCATGGCACAATGGTTTCTCCTACAAGGACAGTCACTTTCAAGTCAGAGTTCCGCCCTTTAGCTTATTAACAGCTGTGAGGGCTTTCCCCCCAAACCGTTGATAAGCACTAATGGCCCACTTAGTCAAGGGCTGCACAGTCCACCTGAAACTTAAGTCACAAGACCAGGAGGTACTTCCTTAGGTGTGAGTTCTCGTGGATGGATGCAATGCTACCTTTTTGATCCTTAGTACTCTTGTATGTTTTTCTACTTCTTCCTCTCTTTCCTTGGTTCTTAAAGAAACTTGAGGCAGAGAGAGTAATTCTAACCTCTATAGACCTCCTTCCCACTGGCCCCACATAGGTTACCAGTCTAGTGGAGGCAGGGGTCGTTTCGTAGAAAAAGAGCTAGGGGAACTCATTAGCATAACTCATTAGCATATGCCACACCCCCTGACATCACCGGAAGTGTGTCATACGGCCACACACCCTGACATCACTGGAAGTGTGTCATAAGGCCACACACCCCGCCCCCAACGTTCCCGGCCGCTGCCGCCGGCCTTGCACCTCAACTGCCAAGCCCCATGAGGGGTCCGGCGGTGGACCTGCAAGGCCGGCGGGAGTGCAAGGAAGCCCCGCAAAGGCCCTCCCTGGCCCCAGGCAGGCAGGGGTGGGGAGAGGCAGAGAGGAAGCAACTTAGCCTCCCTCTTCTCCTGCCTCCTCCTGGCTGAATGAGGGCCGGAAGCGGGGCGGCCGGAAGCAGGGGGCGGGGCTTCATCATATGCCCCGCCCCCGTACCTCACCCAGGGGAACTGCGATTCCCCCCGAAATGACCTCTGAGTGGAGGTATTGGTTGAAGACCTTGGAGGACTCCAATGACCCCAAACGTGATTTCTCAGGGGCCAGGTCTATTAACGTATCCCGCATGGGTACAATTCTCCACCTGGAAACTGAATGGGGATATCTCCTTGATAGGCCGAAATGGATTTTCAAGACAATGTTTTCTTCAAGAAGATCCTCAATATCTAAAGTCTGTAATGTCGCCCAAGGATGCATGCATTCCTCCATCTGTTGCTCAGGTGGTAACTCTTTCTCCAGATTAGGTTAGACATGCCTTGTTGAGACAAGTCTTGACCCTGCAACCCACTAGAGACATTTTTTAAGCCTACAATGGTGCACAGGTGGGTTTCAAATGTCCAAAGAACATCCCTCTGGAGTTCCTCTGAAACAGTTGGGTGTTTTTCTGACACCAATTACTTCTGTAGGTGTTTCTGAGCTGAGTGCCTTGTCTGTCTAATGGAGTCTCAGCATCCGTACTTCCTTGACTCTGCTGATGCAGTCTTTGGCTGAAGGGTGATACAAGAAGTGATAGAAACTGCTTTGATACATCAGCCATGTCCACTTAATACGAGAAACACTTAGGGGTTGTTTGTTTTTGACATCTCTTTGCCCTCAGAGTGAGAAAGGAACATTGGATTTACCTTGAAGATTCCTTCTACTCTGTGAAGACATCCCGACTGCAATAAGGGGGACTTTTGTCAGATTTACTATTGTATTGTTCAATTATACTTTACTGTATTGCAGTTTCTTTTAAGTCATCTCATTTTTTTCAACTATCATGTAAATCGAAGACAGTAATAGGCCTTGAGGGAGACTGATGAGTTGAGTGATCACAAATGAATATAGGAAGGTATGTAAACATCTTTCCCCCTGTCCTGAGGGGAGGAATCAACTATGCTAAAATGCCTCCCCCTTAATTCAAGTGTAGAAGGAAATTTCACACAAGTCCAATGTTTCTTTCTTCACTGCTTGGGGCCAACGATAAACTTTTCCTCACTTTGCTGACCCACTCAACTAGAGTGGCCCCTTCAGAGAAGTGACTTTGTTCCTTCCAGCACCAATGATTGTGCCATGAGAGGCGCTGAAGGAGTGCTTATTTATTTTAAAGCATTTGTATGCTGCCTTTTTGTACAATTTGGACCCGCAAGGTGGTGGCAAACTCTTGCCTTTTGTGTATGTTATAAATGTTCTTTTATTTATGTTGTAAGCGACTTTAAATGCTGCAAGGTAGAAAGGTGGCTAATGTTTTAAAATAATAAAAATAAGCAATGGAAAGAGAATTCAAAAGAACTTTAAAAACCGTCCAAGGAAGCGAAAGAAGGGTATGGCAAACAAAACAAAAGTCTTCACCTACTGGTGTTGTTGTTGTTCAGTCGCACAGTCGAGTCCGACTCTTCGCGGCCCCATGGACAAGATCCCGCCAGGCCCTCCTGTCTTCCGCTGTTCTCTGCAGCTTGCTCAGTTTCATGTTCGTTGCATCTATGACACTAACCATCTCATCCTTTGCCGTCCCCCCCAGGACCTTCAATCTTTCCCAGCATCAGGGTCTTCTCCAGTGAGTGCTCCCTTCTCCTTTGGTGGCCGAAGTATTTGAGCTTCAGTTTCATTATCTGGCCTTCCAGGGAACAGTCAGGGTTGATTTCTTTTAGGATTGACTGATTTGATCTTCTTGCAGTCCAAGGGACTCTCAAGAGTCTTCTCCAGCACCATAGTTCAAAAGAATCTATTCTTCGGCACTCGGCCTTCCTTATAGTCCAACTCTCGCAGCCATACATGACTACTGGGAATACCATTGCTTCGACCATGCGGACTTTTGTTGGCAGGGTGATGTCTCTACTTTTTATCATGCTGGTAGAAGACAGTGATTGCGTGTGGGAGACAAATCACCCTAGGGAGCAAATTCCATAATTTTGGAGCACAGGTACTGAGAAGCCTTTTTCTCAGGCTGACATAGCCCCCCCCGGGTGAGAGTGGGGGATCCCTCAATTTGGCAGGCTGCAAACCGTCACTGGCCAGCCGGCTGGTGGGGGAAGCCATGCCTGCAACACCTACCACCCGGCCCACATCCCCAGCGTGATGATGCCATGTGGAAGTGTCATCACACTAGGGATGCCACATGGTAATCCTCTAGTATTTTGGGCAAACCCAGAGTTTTGCCCAAAATACTAGAGCGTCGCCCCCAGGACATCGCCCCTCACCCCCAGAGAGCTCCCTCCCACCAGGTAGTGAAGAGGGCCTGGGAACCTTAGGCTGACACCAATCTAGCCTCAGATAGGAGGGGCACCTGAAGCAGGGCTTCTGAAGATGGACATTTAAAAAAATATATCCAGAGAAAGAAACCAGCCAGAAAAGCAGTGGGGTCTTTGGGATGACAAAGGAGTAAAGAGGTAGCTAAAGGAAGAAGGGGACTTTTTTGCTTCTGTGCTCACTGTGGAAAGTGTGGGGCAAGTACACATGCCACAGCCCCTACTTTCAGGAAGGGAGTCCTGAATGACTGAGCCAAACTGAGGTGACCAGAGATAAAATTCTAGATCTACTGGGGAAATTAAAAACTGATAAGCATCCAGGTCCTGATGGCATACACCCAAGAGTTGTGAGATAGTTGACCTACTGACCTGGATATGTGACTGTGCCAGACAGGAAGCAGTTGCAGACTTTTAGGCAGTGCTCATGGAGAAAGGGTGAGCTAGCTGAAAAATTATTGACAGGTCATGGAGCTCATTCTGATTGGGTGAAGGCAGCTTACTGGGGAATGGAACACAGCTGTTTAAAAATTCAAATGGGAAGGAGTTAGTTGGAGTGAATCTGTTGGAGTTGGAGTGGAGCTAGACAGGAGAGTTAACTGGAAAACTCCTAGTGAGAGACTCTGAAGAGGAAAAGGGTCTGATAAGCCCTGTCTGGAGCACAGCAAGTGTCCTGTGGCCTCTGCAAATAACAGGGTGGAGACAGTGAGTCTGGCAAAGAAGTGTCAGAATCTCACCCATCCAAGGAGTGGAGAGAAATTTCCTTGTATGAAACACAGAAATTCTACTTGAGTGGAGAAGTAGACATTCTCAGTATGGAAGTGGATTAACCAGTTTACAGAGACTGTTCTTCTGGAAGATAGAGATTTGACCAAAAGGTTTGAGGAGGCATAGAGGTCCCTCAAGCAAATCAAAAGAGGTTATTGCTCTTAAGGAGAAGAGAATAACGATCCGGCCACAGGAAGAGGGGGCAGATAGGAAAACCCCTGGTCTATAAACATAGGGTTAGAGCTTAATAAAATCTCAGGTCTGTGTGACCAACCAGTGACAAGTTCAAAAGTAGGCTCTCTAGTAATATCTGTAACCCTGTTAAAGCAGTGAAACATCTCTAACAACATAAAAAGGTAAACCAGGGAAAATAACTCTCTGAATATTTCTAGTGTTGCATAGAAGGAGTTTTCTATATATATTTTTAAACCTCTCTCTACCAATCTTAACCAAAACTCACTTGTAAATATAATTTCAATCCCCTGCCTGTTCAAATAAATTTGATTTTTGTTTCAACATTCAGTGAGCCTAGGTACCTATTTCTGAGGGAGAATTTATAGAGGTACAGATCCTCCTCAGTCACAGTTCCTTATCTGGGGTATAAGTCAACAAAGTATCAAAAGGTAATAAGGTGGGACAACAACATTATAATAAAAGTTTATGTACCACATAAGAATGAAACGCTACCTAAGGGCTACCTAGTTATCAGATGGGAACTGAAAATTCATAGGGAGGTTGGAGGGGATTTTAAAAGGGGATCCAGAGGGGAACCAGGAAATTACAGGCCAATCAGCCTAACATCTGTACCAGGCAAATTAGTAGAAAGTGTAAGCAAAGATCAGGGGTATAAACTTTCCATTTTCCGGGTGGAGAGCTGGGGCTGGGCCAGAGGCATTGCTATGCTAGGTCCTTAAAAGAACTCGGGTGCAGTGACATAGGGAGGAGCCAGTGATGTCATGGGCCATTGTCACTATGTAGGTGGAGCCATGTGGGATTTAGAGAGGGGCTCCCAGAAATTTAGGGAGGCCTGCCCCCCCCCCCAGCAATGCCCCTGGGCTGGGCTAAACCCTGAAAAAGGTGGGAGTTGGCCAGTGGTCTCCTGCTGTATCCTGTTTTTGAAATTCACTTTTAGAAAAGTTTCCCTGGATGTTCATTTACCAGAATCTTGTTTCTGCCTTATTCATAAGGGTGACTGTATTGAAATTTACTAAATTGTGGCATCACAGATGCTTTCATTTGGTAAATGCATGGCTGTAGTCTTGCAGAAGCATTCTGAGACTATCATTCTACTCTGAGGGCTGCCATTTCAATCCCAGAACACCTCTGCTACTCCCAGGGGCTGTCATTCTACTCTGATCTGTCATTCCAGTCCCAGAGCACAGATTCTATGCTAGAGATCATCATTCCACTCTGGGGAGCTGTCACTCCAGTACCAAAATGCTTCTACTACTTCCAGGAGCTGTCATTCCAGTCTGTGACCTGTCATTCCAGTCCCAGAGCACAGATTCTCTTCCTAGGGACCATCATTCCACTCTGGGGAGGGGGTGTCATTCTAGTCCCAGAGTGCACATTCTATTCCTAGGGACTGTCTTTCCACTCTGGGGGCTGTCATTCTAGTCCCAGAGTAGCCTATCTGGGCCCAAATACCATAACGGAAAAACCATTCCACATTTTCTTTGAAACTTTTGTGCTGCAATGTATTTCAGTGGAGCCCATGCAAGTTAATTGGCATTCATGGACCATGCAAGTCAATTGGCATTCATGGCTCCCATTATCTCCAATGGGCCTTTAAGCCTCTCCCATTGTTCCCAATGGTCAGTCCTGTCATTCCTTTTACATCCCAGTTGGTTGCCCCTTTGAAACTGTACCACACCATTTTAAGTAACAGCTAAATGAAGAAAGTGAACATGTACAGAGTGCACATTCCTTGCCATTGCACATAGGGCAAAAGGAAATTTTCAAAGGCCTCTGATCTGCATACTCCCCCCCCCCAATCTTGTTCATGCAGATAGGCTTACAATTTAAAAATGGAAATTGAAAGAAGAGCTTAGGAGTGGCTGAAACAGTGCACTACCATGAAAAGACAACAACTGTTCTCAATCAAGGAGAACAGTGATTAACACATGTGATTAACACATGGAATTCACTGCCACAGGAAGTGGTGGGTGCTACAAGCATGGACGGCTTCAAAAGGGAATTAGATAAGCATATGGAGCAGAGGTCCATCAGTGGCTATTAGCCACAAGGTATAGCTAGGGGCTCTGGGGCAAGTGATGCTCTGTCTTCTTGGTGCTTGGGGGGGGGGTCAACAGTGGGAGGGCTTCTAATGTCCTGGCCCCACTGCTGGACCTCCTGATGGCACTGGTATTTCTGGCCACTGTGTGACACAGAGTGTTGGACTGGATGGGCCTTTGGCCTGATCCAACATTGGCGTCTCTTATGTTCTTATGTTCTTATGTATAGACCCAAGTCAAATAAAATAGAGATGCACCTATTTCCCAAATGTAAAGGAGCCAGGTAAGTATGTTGGGCTCAACAGAGGCTTCACAGTCTGATTGTTGCTACATTGAAAGTGGATGGAGCCAGCCAGGGTTAAGGACTATACTTTCTTTTCTGACAGACACCAAACATATTCAAGGATTGATATGTTCTGGATATCAAAAACCTTAGTTATTAATCAAGAGAGTGCAAAGATACAACCGAAAACCCTTGCAGATCTTACCGTTTACAATATCAAGTTTTCTATGCCAGCTGGATAGACAAAAATGGCCACCTTCCCTAGACCTCAGATCAGAGGTCTGTCTCTCCTGATGGATCCAGCCATAACAGACCTTCTCTTCCTGTGGCAAGGAATGTTATCAAATCCTTTTCCTCACTGAGGTAAAGGCAGAGATCTGTCTTCCTAAAGACTAGCATTTGACACCTCTGAGCTGGGAGAAGAGGAGGGGGAGAAGGGGGATGTTTAACAATCCCATTGTCTATCCTGCTAGCTCAATTAGCATTTGTAAGAAAATGAGCCTGGAAGAACAAAAGTGAGCCCAAAGGAAAGTTTTAAACTTAATATTGCCAGGCACTGGTTGGTCGGGTAAGGCTCAGTCCTCCCTGGAAAAAATTGGGGTAGGCTCATGCCTCCAAGCTCCCCTGTAGTTTACGCCTATGGCAAAGATAGAATTATTAGGCATACAGAGAAACAAAGCCTGCTGAGGGAAAATCAGCATGGCTTCTGGAAAGGGAAGTCCTGCCTCACCAATCTTTTGGAGTTCTTGGAGAAAATGAACAAGCATGTAGACAATGGTGACCCAGTAGACATTATATACCTGGACTTTCAAAGGGCCTTTGACATGGTACCTCACCAAAGACTCCTGAGTAAACTTAGCAGTCACGGGATAACAGGATGGGCTCTCTTATGAAAAAGTGGTTTAATGACAAGAAGCAAAGAGTAGGAATCAATGGACAGTTCTCACAATAGAGAGAAGTAAGCAGTGGGGTCCCATAAGGATTGGTATTGGGGCTGGTACTACTTCATTTTTTAATAAATAATCTGGAACTACGGGTGAGTACTGTAGTGGCCAGGTTTGCAGATGACATCAAATTATTCAGGATAGTGAAAACCAAGGCTGAGTGTGAAGAGCTCCAAGAGGACTTCCACTGGGTGAGTGGGCAACAATATGGCAAATGAAGTTCAGTGTTGGTAAGTATAAGGTGATGCACACTGGCACAAAAAAATCCCAACTTCAAATATAGGCTAATGGGGTCTGAACTTGCTGAGACTGAGAGAGAAAAAGATCTTGGGGTCACAGTGGACAGCTCAGCGAAAGTGTGATGCAGCAGTGAAAAAGGCGAATTCCATGTTAGGAATTATTAGGAAAGGGATTGAGAATAAAACAGCCAATATGTCCCTATATAGATTTATGGTGTGGCCTCATTTGGAATACCGTCTGTGTACATTTCTGGTCGCCATCTCTCTAAAAGGACACTGCAAAGCTGGAAAAAGTACAGAGGGGGGCAACCAAGATGATGAGGGGGGTGGAGCACCTTCCCTACAAGGAAAGGCTGAAGAGTCTGTTTCAGTTCAGAAAATAAATGATTAAGGGGGGACATGATAGAGGTTCATACAATTATGCATGGGGTAGAGAGAGTTTTGACAGAATTTTTTCTCCCTCTCCCAAAATCCTAGAACTCGAGGGCATCCAATGAAATGATGGGCAGCGGGTTCAGTGGCCTACAGTGTGCAGACATAAAGCTGGCAGAGAAGAACTGTTTCTTTGCTGCCATTGTCAGAATAGGCTTTAAATTGAGTTCTAGCCCATGTCTTGTCAGTCTTCTTCTATTATTGCTTCAGCCATTTCCTTGGTCTTTTCATTGCCTGCAGGCCTTCAGTAAGCCAAGGGGCTGCCCAGACTCTAAGACCTGAGAAAGGGCACCTAGAAGCAGTTGTGCCAACCTCTTAGGTTGTAGCTTTATTCCAGAGGTCAAATCAGGGCATCGGCAGGACTGCCAACCATATCAACGATAAGATTCCCTAAAGCCATCAAAAACTATTTGGTTAAGGTGCTGAACTGCAGGCTGTGGAAGGTCGGTAGTTCAGCAGTTCGAGACCCGAGTGTGCCGCATGATGGAGTGAGATCCCGTCTCTAGTTCCAGCTCCTGCCAACCTAGCAGTTCGAAAGCAAGAAATTGCAAGTAGATAAATAGGTACCACTTCAGTGGGAAGGTAACAGCGTTCCGTGTGCCTTAGTGTTTAGTCATGCCGGCCACATGACCCCAGAAATGTCTTCGGACAGCGTTGGCTCTTCGGCTTTGAAACGAAGATGAACACTGCAACCCTAGAGTCGGATTCGACTGGCTTTCGAGCAAGGGAACCTTTACCTAACTCCAGGGGGCTAATCATCTTCATAGATACCCCATCCCTGCAGAGTCTTGAAATTCCTAGAATTCTAAACCTCGTCTATGACAGGGACACTGTCCTCATCAGTTCTTCCACCTTCAGATTACCGTAAAACATCTATAAACCCACCTTTCACCATATAACTTGGACCCAAAGTGCACTGATTTTATTGTTAGCTAACGCAAATCTAAAAAAAAAACTAAAAAAACTCCCTAAGATTGATGGAAATCGCTTTCTTTCAAGGTACCCACAGAGTAGTCATCTTGAGGAGCCAAAGGCTCTTCTAAAATTTTTGTTTTAGAAGCCCTCTTATAATTTCCTTCAAGGCACTATTCCACAGTACTGAAGCAGCCACAGAAAATGCACGGACAGCAGTAAAAAGTACCCTCACAGGGTCTGGAACAAAAGACGGTGATGTTCTAAAGAAAGGCGCATAGCAGGAGAGATGGTCTTTCAGGTATGTGTGCCCCTGGTTGTGAAGAGCTTTACAGGTAAGCACCAGCACTTTGCATTGGGCTTGGAAGCCAACAGGCAACCAACGCAAAGATCACAAAATATAATGTCCTTGCAATCACTCCAAATAATAGGTAGGGGGCTGCATTTTGCACCAAGTGCCAGTGGAAAACCAAAACTTGCATGTTGGTTTACTTGTTGGACTTAATTAAAAAGTATACTTTGCAGTTTTTGTTTTTGTAATATGATTGTCTCCAAATGTTGTCCTACATATAAAACCTGGGAACAGCCTTGTCTAAGGGCTTCTAGCATTTAACCTTGAGTGATATGCCAGTGCCTTCAATAGTTAACTTTACCATATGTCTGTGTATCACCTGATAAAGGTCTTCCATCTGTACAACTATTAAAGATCATTGTGTTGTATCCCTAACCGTGTATTCTTCAGTAGAACAGAAATTGTGCATCAAAATGATACTCTGGTATGTAAATGATACACATTAGTATATTATGCTTATTTAGTATGGTTTACTCTGCCATTCATAAGGTGGTATAAGGAGTGATAGATGGCACTGAGGCTCTCCCGTATCACTGCTACATATGTGTTTATTCAAAAGAACTCAGGAACAAAATAAAAACAGAATAATAAGAGAACAACAAGTCAAACCATGTTGTACCTGCTGTTATCCACAATTTAAGGATACAGTACTGCTCATAGGTGGGCCACGGTGGCTCAGAGGTTAAGCTGCTGAGCTGCAGACCAGAATATATGTAGGTGGACAGTTCGAGACCCTAGTGCCACATGACGGAGTGAGCTCCCGTCTCTAGTTCCAGCTCCTGCCAACCTAGCAATTCAAAAGCAAGAAATTGCAAGTAGATAAATAGGTACCGCTTCAGTGGGAAGGTAACAGCATTCCGTGCACCTCAGTATCTAGTCACGCTGGCCACATGACCACAGAAACATCTTTGGACAGCACTGGCTCTTCAGCTTGGAAACGGATATGAGCACTGCCCCCTAGAGTCAAATTTGACTGGCTTTCGAGCAAGGGAAACCTTTACCCCATTACTTTACTGTTCATAGAATCATAGAATCACACTGTTGGAAGGGGCCATACAGGCCATCTAGTCAAACCCCCTGCTCAGTGCTGCGGCATTTGTCATAAATTATATATCCACAGCTGTAAAAACATTGTTTTGCATGAAATAGGGTTTATCACAAAGGGGAAAGCAATAAGTTTTTCAATGTGTGATACTTATCAATTCATCGTTATCATTTAAAATATTGTTACTCCATCTCTCATGGGTTGGATTCTACCAGTTTTTCTGCTATCACAACAGGAGGCAGCTTTTGATCCCTCAAAAAAATATGATGGAGACCATGGTAGCTGCATGGACTAGGATACAGTAAGGTGGGAAACTGGACAAGATTGTCCCCCTTCTCCCTCTTGTGCCACCAGGAAAGCTGGTAGGACCCAACCTCATATCAGTATTTACAAGGTGGCAGACCACATAACAGTATAATGGGAAAAATTAAATTAATGCATGAATTGTTATCAGCAATGGGGAGGGGTGGTGGTATCCCTGCTTTTGTTTTGATCTAATTTTCTTATATGAGTGGGGGGAAACATGTATTGGGCCCAGATATAAAACTTTTCCACCAATGTTTCAGATGGGTTGGACAGTACTTTGAGTATGTTTATCTTCTCATTGTGATGACAAGCTTTTGCCACCGAAGTTTCAGATGAGAGCATACTTTAAAATATTTGAAGTAGTGTTCTCTATAATCAATTAATACTAGAGGGTGGCCTTTATTTTTTGCTGAAAAGGTCAGCATTGGATCTGTATGCAGATATGTACGAACAGCATCGTAGATTTCAAGAATGAAGAAAGTCTGTCTTCATCAGGAACTAACCAACCAAAATGAGATGTGGTACATGAAGAAAAATATTTATTCAGAAGCCTCTTTGATTTCTATGTTATTTCCAAGAATGTGCTTGAAATTGTAGCCTACATGAAGACTTTCAAGTATGTTGAAGACCAAGGACTACCTATTTTAATTGAAATAATGTAATATTTTCTTTTTACTAGCACATGTCACATAATATCTTCCTTGAAATAGGTAGTCTGAATGACGCTTATTCAATTTAAAAGAAAAGACTGATGTCTCAATATGTAAAGGTTCTATATAAGAAAATAATTGCTCACTTTGGAGCTAACACAAGGAATATGGAGCTGTATTTGGTGAAAAGTGGAAAACAAATATGGGGGGATTAAGATTTCAAGAAAATGTAAACTATTTGAAACATTTTATGCTGCCTTTCCATCCAATTTAGGGTCCCTACGGTGATGAATTATCAAACCAAGTAAGCTTTTAAAACACACACAAACACACACACACATAAACAATCTAAAGCAATTAAACAAAACTATATCTGAGAAAAGGTCTTTTCATTTAGATTAGGGGTGCCAAAGTATAGTTTACTAAATACAATTTCAGGATCCTCGTTAATAGGTTAAGTTGTGTTGTTTCCATTAACTTTTAAAAACCATAATGTTCAGGCTGGAATGTGTTGACAGGGTGACCTGAAGTAAATATGATTACACATATTTCCTTTACTACTGGGTAGAAATGGAGTGTTTCAGAAAGCACATCTCTTTTTTAAATTTAATTTCAAAGAACAAACATCCCGGCAATGAAACAAATTCCAGCATACACAAAATTAAACTGAACATAGCAAAATAGGACTAAGCAAAAATCACAGATATGATGCCAAGTCCCTTCACTAACCAAAACAAGCAAACAAAATACACTGTTTCAGGAAATATAGATTGAACAGTTATGAAAAAAGGAACCTGTATGTGGAGGGGTTTTCCCCCACCTTTATGACATTTCATTCCCTCCAAATAAGAAATAAAAGGCATCCACTTATCCAAAAAGTGAGATAACTTAGAATCTGAATCTGTAGGGTGAACCATTAAAGAGATCTTCTCCATAACCATAAGATGCCAAGTTTTAACCTTCCAAAATGTAAAAGATGGAGGTTTATCCTGCTTCCAGTTTGTTGCAATACACAAACGTGCATTGCCAATAAAGCTCAAATAAGCTTAAGCTTTGGTGTATCAATATCCTTACGAGAAGGCAAACCCATTAATAGTCATTTGGGATCTAGCTCTAACTTTACATTACAGATCTTATGAATCACCCTAAGTACTTTGTTCCAAAACCCTTGAATCGCTGGGCATTGTCACCAACAACGATCCCACCTGTTTACATTTTTCCCAGCATGCATTTAGAGTCTTTGTACAGAAATGAGGCAATTTTTGTGGGCTAAGACCACATTCTGACCACATTTTAGAAGATAACGTTTGAATATTTAGTGCCTCTGAGGTGAATGCATATGATGTCCAGACCTCATGCCAGAAAGCACATCTCATTGATGTATCATTAAGACAGAGGCCATATGGGCTAAAACCATCTTAATAACTTTGAAAAGTCCAGCAATGTAGTAAGCACTTTCCCCCCCAAGGACATCCTTATACATAGTTGGAGGCCAGATATATACATTACAATGTCTCCCAGCCGATCCTCGTAGTGGAGCACTCTAAGCCAAAGCACCCTGAAGAAGCGGGCAGTGCGTCATGAAGGTTCATACCGTGCCACAAAATTTGTTAATCTTTAAGGTGCTACTGGATGTTTGCTATTTTCTACTGCTACAGACAGTAACACATCTTGCTCTATCCTGAAATATGGCACCCAAAACTCTGAATTTAGAGCCACCTGAAAGTATTTTGGAAGAGACAGTGCTTCAAGGAGACACAATAGGGTTCCCAAGTACTTACCGCGATCCGGCGGGGGAAACATGCTCTCCGGCCGGAACATTCCTCCCTGTAACGCACCATGCCATCGCCAGGAAGTGATGCTGGGCGATGCTCTGGCAATGGGGCTGAAAACTCAATGGTACCATTGAGTTTCCAGCCCCATTGCTAGAGTGTCACCCGGCGTCACTTCCAGGCGACGGCATGGTGCAGTGCGTCTGTTGTCCCCGTGGGAATTATCCTGCGAAGATGTCTGTGTCCCCCGCCGAATCACGGTAAATACTTGGGAAGCCTGAGACACAAACTGATCTGGCCAGAAGCCAAAGAGCTGCTCAACTAATTCCACATGGCCAAGGATCATTTGGTCTGGGCTTTCGTAGAGTGGATAATTCATGGCACAAGGTCATCTGAAGGGAACTCCATAAGTGGCTTGGAATGGCATAGCACTTTGCTGCTCCAAACATGGTCATATACATGTAGGGCTACTCTCAGAAAGTTCTTTGGGTCCCAGCATCAGATTTGAAATTTGTTGGGAGTTGAGAGACTGGAGCGCACAAGAAACCCCACCTGGTTGGGACCCAAAGAATCCCTTGTACCTGTGCATTGAGGGGTTGCTGATTTCCAGTTTCAGCCACCTCAAGAGAATCTCCTGTCACTGGGAAAGGCCACAGTGGGATGAGGCCCTGAAAATTCCTGCTGTGTGTCTGTGTCAAACCCAGATCCCAGTTTTTGTACTAAACCCTAGATTAGTTAGATACAAACTTTTAGCAGGCTTCCCAAATACTTACCGTGATTCGGCGGGGGACACACGTCTTCGGAGGATCATTCCTGTGGGGACAACAGACGCGCCGCACCATGCCGTTGCCAGGAAGTGACGCCGGGTGACACTCTGGCAATGGGGCTGGAAACTCAATGGTACCATCGAGTTTTCAGCCCCATTGCCAGAGCGTCGCCCAGCGTCACTTCCTGGCGATGGCATGGTGCGTTACAGGGAGGAATGGTCCGGCCGGGGAGCACGTTTCCCCCACCAGATCGCGGTAAGTACTTGGGAACCCTAACTTTTAGGGATGCATTCAGGTTCTCTGGTTGGTTTTAATGAAAAGGTATCACTCGGGTTTTGCGTTTGAACGTTTCAACGCCTGTATCACTTTGGGCAGAGATCAGTTTAATAGTTTCATGGCCACTGCAACAAATCAAAATCAAAGGAGTATGGAATAGAAACACTGCTAATACGCCACAAACGCTGTTGTGTTCTCTTTGCAATGAAAGTCTCATTACAGGAAAGACATTTCTGCTGCTCAATAACAACTGATGAGACCCAGAGAACCAGGAGGGAAGCTATTCTTTCTGCTCCAGCAAGCTTTATCGCTTCTGCTCTTCCTGTCACCTAACAGGGAGAGACGATTGTTAATTAATCTGATTGCAAATAGGCTCAAAGGACGAAATTTGCTTTCCCGGAGAGGCATGCAAAGGTGGCCCTTCCATCAGGTGCCAGCTACTCGTAGATCAGCTGTTCAGAAGGCAGCCAGTTGACAGCAGAGCATATAAAAATAAATGCAAATTGCAGTGAGAATGAATGATCTGTATTCACTGAGCTTGCTTACATTTGTCTCAACTGGTGAAGGATGGTTCTCATGTTAGAAAGAATATCTGCTACATACTGAAGGCATCAAAATCTGTTCTAAATTTACTCTCATGTCTTTAAACATCAAGATTATGCCTTTATGCTTTTTGCTTGAAATAGATGTGACACAAGATTTTGAAAAGATTTTGAATTCTCTTCCAAGGAGAACAAAAATAGTTAATTAAAAGAAAAGAGAAGATGTTCAGATATTTATTTTACAAAGGTCCAGTTTGTCTTTGCCCTGAACCTTACTGGTTTAACAATGTATAATGCACCATTTATTATTTAGTTAGCATATAAAATTGTACTATTTGTCATATTTATATAAGTACCTTAGTTTTCAACAAGCAAAACTGAAAATACACCTAAGGCAGAACAGAGTGAGTGCACTGCAAAATGCTGTATCTTACACTAGCTACTAAAGCCAGCCTGGTGTAGTGGTTAACAGCAGCAGGTTCTAAACTGGAGAACTGGGTTTGATTCCCCACTCTTCACATAAAGCCTGCTGGGTGGCCTGGGGCCAGTCACAGTTCTCTCAGAACTCTCTCAGCCCCACCTACCCCACAGGGTGACTGTTGTGGGGAGAGGAGGGAAAGGCAACTGTAAGCCAGTTTGAGACTCCTTAGGGGAGAAGATAGCAGGCAGGGTATAAAAACCAACTCTTCTTCTAGCTTACCATATATATCTTAGGGCCAAACTACACAAAACTTTTTAAACAAATCACTTTTGTCATGTTACTTTTGTCATGACACATCATTTATAAAGTCTGCAGAGGCCTGATTTGGCTTGGGGCCATGGTAGGGTTGCCAGGTCCTACATGGCTGCTGGCGGGGGGACTCCTGATCCTTCCTGGATTTCTTCTGGTGTGCATGCGAAACGCACGCACTCCAATTACATCACCTGGAAGTGTTGTCATCGCATTTCCAACATTGGGGGTGATGCTGTAGGTTTTGGGCAAAACTCCATTTGGGGGGGGGCTCAAAACCATAAAGTTTAGCCCAAAACCTAGAGTGTCGTCCCCAACATTGGAAATGTGATGACGTCACTTCTGGGTGACGTCATTGCACTGGTGTTGGTGCTGCCAGGTGGGGGCTTCTCAGCGTGGGGCTTCCCCTGCTGGCCAGCTGGGCCGTGGTGGATTGGGGCCCCTCAAAATCGGGGGATCCCCTGGCCCCACTGGGGAAATGGCAGCCCTAGTTCATGGTGTGGGGATGGGGAGAGGAGGAGGATTCCTCCCCTTTCCTGGGTTGAAACTGTATGGGGAGGAGTTATTCGAGGTATTTCGGAGCCCCGCAGACTTTTAAAATAACATTCCCTGCAGCTGCTGTGGGGCTATAAGCAAGTCAGGTCTGAGTTCGTTTTTTATAAGTCTCGTGTAATGTTGGCCCTTTGTTTTTGCCCTCTGCGGTTGCAACAGGCTAGTTTCTCTTCTACACATCATGCATATGGCTTGCTTGTATGAGGTTAACACATTGCCAAGTAACTGATCAAATATTGTGCCAACAGCTTCCATGGTGAGAGTTTTTCATTCCTGATCATGACTGCTGTAAACATTGTGAAAAGCCAATGTGGAACAAACTTAACATTGTGTAATTCTTACTGCAACGGATCTCATAATGACTGCTGCACTTGGTTTTAGTTCTCCAAGGACCCCCTCATGGAATACTTTGATTCTGTCATATCTGCCTTCTTTTTAGAACAAGTACACTCTCAGAACTTTTATTATTTTAAATATGCCAGCAATAATTAATTAGCTTTTGCTTGATTTCTATACAACCTTGGTGCATCTGTGTCTGTTGTGTTAATGCACATCTTTGACTGCTGGAAGGTTCATCATATAACGCTTTTTTTGAAAATTGCTTCCAACAGTTTGTGGTCTTCTTACAATCACTTTTTCCTGAAGACGAACTAGTAGAATCTTTTGCATCCAAATAACATTGCTAAAACTTTTTTTTTGTTAATGTGAGCAAAGTTCTGTTAGGTACTTGTTAGTGATTTTGAAGCCTTTCTGCAGCAGTAAACTAATTCTACAGAATTCTACTGACACAGTTACTGGTTCTTTCACATCATAACGCTTCAACACAGGTGTTCTGATTAGTAGCGACTCCTGCTGTTTTGAAGCTATTTTGTTGGTACCCAGTAAAACTCAACATCCTGAGCTGATAAACTGTCTTAATGCTGTTGTTGCTGTTGTCACATTTGCAATACATTTTGTTAGACAAAATGACAATTCCTAGAAATCTTTGTGGATCAGGCTGGTTCTTTGCACGAGACATTTCACGTTGGGTACCTGCTTTAGTTGTATCAGGTCTTAACTCTTCTTTGGCTAAGGTACGTTCTTAGGGTTGCCCGGTCACATACCGGTTGCAGCGGGCGGGAGTAGGTCCCAGTCTGGGACATCCGCGCACGCATGCCGCGATGACATCACCCGGAAGTGATGTCATCACGCTAGGCACATCGCCGGTGGATGCTCTAGCATTTGGCTTGAATATGATACCATAGAGTTCTCCAGTCAAATGTTAAAGCGTCCCGTCCCCCCGTGACGAGCCCAGCGCAATGACATCACCACTGGGTGACATCATTGCACTGGGCACATCGGGCCGATCTGGGCATTTTGGAGGCAGGGTCCCCCCCGCCGGCCAGATCCGGGCCAGCAGGTCTGGGGCCCTTTGAGCAGGCAAACTCCCACCCCGCCAGGGGACCTGGCAGCCCTATTCGTTCTAGGTCTTTTATGCCTGTTTTCATAATCAAAAAAGTAACGGGGGAAAGATGCTTCCCCAAACCATGGCCCTTTCTGCATTCAGTCTTCACTCCAGAGTTTCCCAGCACTCGAGATAGTATGCCTTTGATTCATCTTTCTTGCTTTCATTTCTGAATATGTTAATTTTCAGCAGAAGTTGGTACCGGAAACTGCACGCTATGAGGATTATTCTTTCTACAAGTGGAGACCCGCAACAAAATGTTGCATACTGTGTTGTAGTTTATTTTAAGTTGTAGTTGTAATCGCTGTCCCCCCCCCAAGCGAGGCCCTAGCGGCTGCAGCCGCCCGGGCCTCGCTGTTCCCCCCCGGCTCCGAAGCGAGGGGCGCGCGGCTGCAGCTGCCTGGGCCTTGCTGTTCTCGCCCACCCACCCGTCCGTCCAGCTGGCTCCGAAGCGAGGGCCGAGCGGCTGCAGCCGCCCAGGCCTCGCTGCCCCCCCGCTCCGAAGTGGCGGCGGCGAGGCTGGCTGCAGAGCATTTCCTGCGCATGCGCAGGAAACACTCTGTCAGTTTTGGGGGGATTTAAATATCTCCCTGATATTTTTTTCGGGTTTTTAGATTTTTGTGCACATCTGGGGACTGCCCCAAGTGTGCACGAAAATCTCCCTCCCCCCCAGGTGCCCCCGATGTGCGGATTTAGGTATCCACACGCAGGGGGTGCCTTTCGGTATTAGATATATAGATATTTTCCTGATTGAAAATGTGTGACAATGCAACATTTGTGGCCATGCAATAAAGGTTTGCATGGACTAGCAACCAGAAAAAACTTGTTCTTCAAGTTTCTCTTCCTTTTTGCAGAGCTCTGACTCATCTAAAGGACTGTGATTGTTAAACTTTTGACCCAGCAGCTGATCTGTTCAGGTGCTAATTATCCCTTTGAAAAAGCCAAGGGAAGGCAATCCTTCTTGGACAATTGCAGTCTTTAAGAAAGATTTGCATCAGATTAATACTCCTCAAGTAAAATAAAAAGGGATTAAAATTTTACCTAATAAAATTATAATAATTCATCTGAGCATAACTTTATTTGATTCAAAAAACAACAGGAAAAAAACTCGGGTGGGAGAGTTCATGGCATCAAATTTATATATATAAAAGAAAGTCCCCTCACCGTAAAATCTATGCCCAGGCCAAACCACTGGACCTAGAGACACTAAATTCGGGGAGAGCGCTCCCACCGTGGTGGCTAAGAAGGGATTTTTAGAAATGCAACCCCTAAGTGGGTCAAAAGGGGGAAAATGTGCTCCCCCCATTGATTCCTATGCGGCTTCCAGGCAGCTTTCTCCCTGCACCCCCCACTCTCTGATTGGTCAGCTGCAGAGCTCAGAGTTCTGAGGTAAAAAAAGCCAACAGTTACAGGGGACTGCAGAGAGCTAATGACAGTTGAGGAAATCAGGAATGGCCAACAACCCCCTGTGAGGTGCAGTAATGCTGTTGGCCCAGCCTCTCTGATGGCTTCCAACACACTCCTCCCACTTCCTACACCTAACAGACAGTTGTCTGTCGGGAGCAGCCCCACTTCCACAGTGGCTTCTAATACTCCTCCCCCATCTACACTGGTCAGGCAGCTGCCTGTCAAGTGTAGGAGAGGAGGTGGGATGGCATCCAACACACTCCCCCCACCTCCTACACCTAACAGGCAGTTGTCTGTCAGGTGCAGCCCCACCTCCACAGTGGCTTCTAATACTCCTCCCCCTTCCCCTCCTACACAGGACAGGGAGTCTGCCCCAGGAGTAACGCCTTGTTATCCTGCCAGCTCTGCCTCCACAGTGGCTTCTAATACTCC